>NC_058148.1:12094802-12401969 GCF_011075055.1 Mangifera indica | reverse complement strand
AAGGTGAAACCAAATGACATTACCATTTACAAACAAGGAACTACAACTCTGATCAGAGTTTTTATCTCTAATATTAATTAGAGATTACAAATTTATTTCAATCTTTTTGTGTTTCACATATGAGATCATGCACCTGCATTTTATATTGTCTCAATGTACCATCATTTTTGTCACTATGTTATCTTTGCTGGACATACACATTATTTGATAGGAGGAATGGAAAAGAAGAGGAAAAGAATGGCCAGAAGAGAAGGAAAAGATAAGGGAGAGAGTTGATCTGTCCCTCCTGGTACTCGGCACAGAAGTATAGAAAATTTTTCCTTTTGCTAATCCCCTTCCTACCAAACAAGGATTGCAGTTTCTCTCCCCCTTCACCCAATGTCAACTGTCCATACATATGAACTAAGAATAGATGAACAGCATAAATGCACACAAAATATTTGTTGACTTACACAAAATGAATAACATGCAAATACTATCATAAATTTAGATGCTAGAAAAGCACCGGGGAATCAAAAAGAGATAATAGTCATACCTCCATGTATGAAGTCCGGCATCTTTCATACGTTCTCTCCAGGAAAGTTTGCACATACTTCACAAGGTCTGCAGCAAATTTAGGCATTGCTTGAGCCCAACCAAGCACCTGGAGCAGATAATAATTGAAAATTACATATGGTTGGCAACAAATGTTAATATTTCAAAGCTTGGCCATTCTCATAATTCATAGTTTTTTCATGAACAAACTACAATTTGTGATGCCATATTAGAATATTTATGGTATAATATTGTACAAAAAAGTTATATGCAAATTATTCAATCAGTGTTCAAACGATCTACAACACCAAACAAAAATTAGTAAACTGCACAATGATCATAAATTAACGAAAACTAAATAGTTAAACAAACTGAATTTTTCATGAACAAAAGGCTAAGAATTTATTCAATTAAATAAAGCTATAAACAAAGGATATTGTGGGCATAAATGCTTATCAAAAGTAGATTTAGAGACACAGCCAGGGAGTGAGAGAGAGAAGAATAATATATCATGTCTAAATGAGATGGCAAAGGTTACTCAGTGTCAAGAAGATTTTTTTATATCTATCAATTTCAGGTGTCCTATTAAAACAATTAATTATCTTTTAGACTCTGCTTATTTATTAAGTTGCGCATAAATTTTAATTTAAAATTCCTTCAAAAGCAGAAAATCTAGAGTACTGTAAAGCAGAGACCAAATCATGTACAACTTCTAAATTTCATCTTCTGGCCCCTATATTGGCCACTACATTGCACTTGTATTGAAGAGGAAAGAATTGCATCATCTGCTAAATCAAGAAATATAAGATAACTTGCCTCTTTTGCTAAGAAATCAATTGCCAAAAGTCCCTGCAAGACAGGCCGACCCTTCTCAATTGATGAAACATAAGTAGTGCCGGTATGCACTCGTGGCCGAAAGGCAGCTGGACCTGCAAGAATGCTTCTGATAATCATTATTCTACTAAGCAGAAAAGGGAAAGAGCCAAAGAACTAGTCATCATCTATCTCACAGAAACAGACAAGTTCATTAACTTCAGCTAACAAGTCTAATCACATAGGTAATAACTTACGAGGATATTTCTTTTTTTTTTTAAATCAAATGTGTAAGATGAACACGTGGCTATGTACCACAGTTCATTGTTAATATATAGAAGATGATTTTAAACAGGCCGACACTGAAAGCCAATAATCTCTGCTATAATAAAGCCCTTGTGTTGCTTCACTTTTTACCGACGAGTATCCTTTTTTTCCCAAACATATATGAATAATTTTCAAATGGCCACTGTGCAGGTTATAACTGGATTAAGCACTAACACTTAAGTGCCACAGCCAAATTACCTCAAACTAGCTACCTACAATGACACCTCAAAGCTTATAACACAACAATACAGATAAATGCATACTCCAAAACAACTGAGTTAGAGATTATATGATGAAGACACTCAAGCTACAGGTCAATAAGAATAGCAGTTAACGAGAGGTTAGACATCCTAAAGAGTTTCAACGAAAGAATTCAGTGCATATGGCTTATTGAACTTGCTTGATATCGCTTGCTGAACGCCTTTCCGATAATCTACAAACATAGTCGGTAAGAAATGGTCCTTCACAAAATTCTCAACAAATGCTAGCAATCCGTCATTCCTGCAGTTTAAGAAACCCAAAAATATAAAAATCAAAGCAACACAAAACACGAGTAATTGCTAGCAAACTTTCACAGCCTAGCTGGTCTCTAGTCATTCATATTGTTGAATTTCTCCGGGAAAATTGATTTTCCATTCACACACATCATTTAGCCTTTTTTAAGGTATGAGAACAAACTTTGTTTTTGAAAAGAACTGTGGCAAACAGTGAACCATCAGTCCATACATATTATTGAACTTGCAAATGGCATGACGGTTTCAGACTTACCCAAGCTGGGAATACTTCTTTGGCAGCATTGAAGCAACCTTATCCGTAAACTGCAGTGGACAAAAGATTAGAAAATACTAAAATAGAAAACCTAAGTTCAACAGGCAATATATCATGTTTGGAAGCATAAACCTTAGTTCCAGACCTGAAGAACGGGCCGGTATATTGATGCTGCTAGGTATATGCCTTGTTCAGGCAAGATAGCTGCAGTCCCATAACCCTCCTGTAACACATTGGGACCTTTCCTACTCCATCCTTGGCGAATGAGATCAACTCCTGGATGGTACATGGTACAGAATACCATAAAATTTCATAGCTAGTCCAGGCAGCTCATCAGAAATTAAACGAAGGAACAAAATATTTGAAAGAATAATGAAACAGAATTCCTAAATTAAAAGCAGAAAGAGAGTATATCTATAATGCATATGGCAGAAAGGGAAAAGAAAAAAACAAAGCGTCGCTGTTAAAATGGTCTAACAGAAAAAACCAGCAATGAAATCACTTAATAATTCAAAGCATACATTTTATTATATTTAAACCTTGAATGCAACACAAAATCAGTATGCTCATTGATTTATTTTTGAATCTCAAAAGTTATTAAAAGCTAAGTATCCCTTTGGGCGACAATATTTTCGGGTTAGCAGCTACATAAAAATGTACGACCTATAAAGCTCTTCATACAACAAGGGAGATTCCATTCACAATTATTTCAGATTTTAATTTAAAAGTTTCCCATATTTAAACAAGCTTTGCTCATGCTGTAAACCAATGTATAATCTAGACATAAAACAGGGTACTAATCCAATTCATGATTAGCTCATGTATCAGACTGGAGCCACATACTATGGCACATATAAAGCTATAAATATTACATGTTACTTCAACCAAGTAATATAAGCATCAGTGCAAGGAAACTGATAAAATTCAAATAAGCCAGGAAAAGGATTTCCAAAATAACCACAACTCACAGAAAATAGAAGAATAGCAATTTTACATTATCTCGCATACCCTGGTTAGGAATTGATATAGTGGCATCTGTGAAGCGAAAAGCAAATGTAAGACCGTCTTCTGATCCATCCCTGTAAGCCATTACTGTCAATATCTCATGATTATGTAGCTATACTAAGCACAGAGGGATCATATAAGACAGTAGAAAATGTATCAAACAGGAGCTTGCTGCAGTGTATAATATCTTACATGTCTTATATATCTATCACAAATCAAAAGCAGGTGAGAAGATGTGCTGTTTATTAACACTACTCGCTAGAATACCAAATAACATTTTTAACAATCATTTGTAATGATATTTATGACAGAGCTGTGGACCCAGATATTGTTTTCAAATGAGCAAAGCCATTAAAGACAGTTGAATTAGGCAAATATCTAAAGAAGTTACATGAAAAATTTTAAGTTCATTGGGTCAATCACCAGTGCCTTTCACTTCAACCTGGGAACTCACCTAGGCACTGAGGTGAAGCAGAGAATTAAAGTCACAGTTAATTGAGGGTTCAAAGGCACTCTGCTATGTCACTTAGCCTAAGCACCCAGTTCATTATCTTAATGCTATATTGCATCTCTAATAATTGTTCAAGACTAGATCACTGTCACCAACACTACTTCTCCGACAACACAAATTTCTACCACAATAATAACACCAGATAAAGACATTTGTGATGTCTACCAAACAACTACACTTCATTAATGTGTTAACATCACAACCACCACATTTACCACCGTATTACATCACCAAAATCCTTTCTTTCTGACCATCACCAAAAGTTTAAACTTCACCTTTAACAACATAATTCAGCCTATAATCTTAAGAATCACCACTGGAACTGTAACTCTGGGTTCTCCCCTAGACAAGTTTCCACCTATTTCTTCACATGAGATTGGTAGAGCATAAGAACAAGAAGATTGGAACAGAGAAGAGCCTCATGTTGACAGATAAAGAAAATGGAATTATCAAAAATAATTATGTATCACTGAATATGAAACCATAGTCTTATCATTTAAAAAAAAAAAAGGATTATCAGAATATAGTCACTTGCCTTTTTTCTTTGGAAGGAGATTTACTAGCAAGCCTAGCTGTTTGCACAGCAGCATCTGCAGATGCTGCTTCAGGAGTTGCTCTCAAAAGCTCACATATGAGTTGTTGGCATTCACTCTTTTCCACAAAATGTACACATAAGAAATAGATATGTTAAAGGAGAAAATTGAAAGTCTTCAGGTCAAACATAAGACTGTTATAATATTTGTGAAAAAGAAACTACAAAGTGGAAATCAATATCAATGGTTTAGCGGGATGACTACCTGTAAAACTGTCAAGGAAAAGCCAATACTATAGCCACCAGTAATTGATGCTTCAGAGTCAGGGTTCCAGTTTGCATCAGCTACAATAGAGTTGGGTGTGTTTATGTCAGGTTGGCTGGACTTGGATTCCAGAAGCTCTCCAACAACAACATGGTTTTCTGTAAAATTACAGGTGCTATATTTAGTTTCACCATTTGAGAAGGAACACCAAAGCAAGTCGATGTCTTACCAAATATTCTTTCAACAGTATCCAAAATTGATTTGAGGAGATCTCTTGCAGCAGTCTGTGCTTTTCCCAAGGGAGCCATCACTGGTGAGACAGGGCTAACTGCCAATAGAGTCCCAGCCAATGACATCCCATTCTGACGCTTGTGTTTTGGCAACTGATAACTTTCTAACTGCCCCTTCATAAAATGGAGACCTGTCGTACCAGTTCGAGCAGCCTGACAAATACCTGACTTTGAGAGATTAATATGCTCTGCATGAGCTTTAATCTTTGATGTTATAATCTCATGAATTGTAGGCCGCAATCTTTGGCTGTTGCAATATAAAATCAACGAATGATATATGTTATCTCAAAAAACCAACAAAAATGTAATGAAATGCAGAAATTTTAAAATTAGAAATTTACATGGAACAGTAAATAAGAGGTGATCCTAAATCCATTGAACACATGCAATTCCAAAAAAAAAAAAAAAACAGCTGTCTTTTGATCATTTAAGCACACATGAAATTAGGATAAAGATTTATTAACCTCTGTTACTAGAGTTCACCAGTTCAGTTATCACCCAACAACAATTACAAACTATACGCACATTCTGAGGAGAACAAATTGCACACAACATATCCAAAGATACTTACAGTACTTATAGGTTTTGATCTTGCAAAGCATTTCACGATGAACGAATAGGAAATTAACAATTCTCAACCACATTGTCTTTAAAGACAAAAACAAATCAATATGATTATTATACCCTTGATCTGCTATTGAGAAGATAGTATAGTTATACTTATATCACAAAGACAGCACAAGATGGTAGGTCCACCCAAAATTTTAATATAATATATGGAACAAAATGTATCTAATCAATGATGAACTAAATAGAACATAATCAAAACATCTTTTTCTTAAAAAATATTTCTTCATCGATCAATGTGACAACATTTAAAGAATTTCTATAAAAGCATTCCATATGTCAAAGGAGATTTAGAAAAGATTTTGGAATGGAACAGTTGGAAATCAAGATCAGTCTCGACTGCATGGTAAAATTGCCTAATAATGCTCAAAATAATAAGACGTGGTTCAGCCAGATAATTAACCATATAACAGCACCAGCAGCTGCAATTTTGCCAAGCCTGCAAAGGCACTCCACCATGGTCTGCAAATACTTTATATGAAGTGAAGCATCACTCTTTCTCATTGCTTCCTAAATTCAAAAATGAAATCCAGTACTTCAGCCCAGGGATGAGAAACTATAAGTGTCAATTTTATATGTAATTAAGCTCAACACTGGACATACGATAAATTCATCTGGAGTAGAGTTTGAAAGCCATGCTGGAATTTGATGAGAAAACATTTTCATGTCTTTACTTCCCTCCCCACCATTTTCATGTATTCCAGGAGAACCCTCCTCATCATGGCCATCGAATGTTGAACTGAAACATCAAGTTAACGATTTAATAAAAGATGAGATAAATAATGCAAAAATACAAATAAGATGAAATCATTCTTAAATTATCAAATAGGACATTATCAGTCTTCCATCTAGGAAATATTATCAAAATAAAAATACTGAATTTAGTATAACAGTAAGGATATGGAAAAAGGAAATTCGCAGGCTTAATAGTTCCAAACTGACCAATGATTAACAGGAAAGAAGACAACAGTTACAATTTCTTTCCTTTTGAGGAACAATGGTTCAACAGGAATTTGACACCTTAAGTATGTTATAACTTGTTAAGACCCATGTATATACCCGTAAGAAAGGTGAAACAAATGGCACAAGCACAGGGCAGGATAAGTGTCATTCACACAAAAATAGGGTAGGACCACAGGGAGATGATGACAAACGTGGAATTTGTTGAGAAGGGCTGGCAGTTACAAAGAGGAATAAGGTTGGTGAGGAGAAAAAAGAGACAGGAAGGATTTTTTGAAGAAATGAATGGAAGGAGGCTGTTGGCCTCTCAAATGCAAAGCATTGGACTGTTTTGATTTCATTCCTGGGTTACTGTTACATTGCAGACACTGCTCACATCAATACAAATTACATTATTTCTTAATGCATTTCTATTGTTATATGTCTATTATTGCCTTGGTTGGGACCTAATAAGTTGCAGGTGTAGCCGTGCCAGGAATTGCTTTGGTTGAGGATTGTGGAGCTGCTGTTTAGTAAGGTACCTATCATAACTCATGTTCATTTATAGAGGACATAAAGTGTGGAAAAGTTAAAAAAAACCGTTGCAACCAGATAAGAACACATGAAAAATAAATTAATAAAAGAAGAATACTAGTAAATGAGAATTGTCAAAACTCAGCCTCCATCAACAGAAACTGACCTATGTGATCCATCTGCAAGTCCATGAGCACCAAACTGGTTGTCACCTTTAAGCCTAGTTCTTCTAGAAAGAGACTGTGAATTGTTCGTTGTAAATGCAACAGCTACAGTGGTTGGAACTTCATCATCCATTTCATGCAAGTTTGAGGCAACCACACTGCAGGATATATTTTGCCTTATGGAAAGAATAGCATAGAAAACATAGGTTGAAAGAAATAACTCATGTTGTCATGCTAAAAACCTACAGTTCTTTAGATCGAACAATAAGATGATCAGATCGATAAATTCCTTTTCCATTGATATGAATTTTCTTTTCAATCCCAACAGAGAAAGTGAGAAAGTAGACTTATATGCCGTGGTTAAGGCAATCTCAGACCAAAAGATACATCAGAATAGCATAAAATCATCACACATATGGTTAGGAGGTTCAAAGCAATTAATTAGGATTTTTGGGCAAATAGCACAGTTGGAAGTTTGATCCCCAAGATGACAGCATACCTATATAAACCCTTATTATAAAGATGATCATGCAAATCCTCCAAAACTTTATAAAAAAGAACTCCTCGCAACTTTGTCAACTCAGATCGAACCTCTTGAAGAGCACCAACCTGCACCATGGTAATCAGAACAAATTAATGCACCAAAACATCTAAAGAATATCTATACATTTCTGACTTCAGAATCGAAGCCTTAAAAACAAAAGTATTAAGCTCTTTGAAGCTACACCAACACTATAAACCAACATCCGAAAAGATAAACAATAAAATGGAGCTTCATGGTTTTTTATTGAAACTTGGATGCACAATAAATTACAACTTTTTAAGGCCACAAGCCATCAAATCAAGAAATTGAACTTCAAAAATCCAAATACACAAGTTTCAAATGGGTAAAGTAAAGTTTCATCTCAAGACATCATGAAACCAACCGTTTGAAGGCCCTCTCGCTCCAGCATTATTGCTGATTGAAGATGCAACTGAACTGCGGCATAAAACTGCTTTTCTGCAATGAGCTTCTCAATTCGGGCTGGAACCTGAGCCACATTTCAAAAGAAAAGATCATAACTATTTTCTTCAAACACATACATACATAGCAAGTACAACTCCAGTACAACAGAAAGCTTGCTCTTGAATTAGCAAATAGTCGAAATACTCATAATGGTATAGTACAGTATATGGCATGTACAAATTGAATCAAGCACTGATCAAGTAACAATAGAACAGTGCACACTTGTCTAGGCATGATATGGATGGTAGTCAAGCACTTAAGTCTTATCATCTACCAATCATGCAATTATCATTGAATCAAATCTGAATGCTGGAATTAGCAATAGACGAACCTTAGCTATGCCTTCAATTTGATCTAAGAGTGAGATGATATGCCGTAAGGTAACAGACCGATACCACAATTGATGTAATTGCTTATTGCGGGTGCCAAGACGCTTCTTTGCCTCAGCCAAATCAACCCTTAACTCCTTGACACTTTCAGCAGACTCGCTGAATAACCGTAATATCTGAAGGAAGAGAAAGAATTGATAAAAATTTAAATGCAAGTGCCAACTCTAATTATCATAAAGACAGGGACAAAAGGAGAAAGCAGACATCTAAGAGCATATCACATAGGGAAAGCATTTCGGCAATCAAGATCTGATTTTAGTTTTGATTATAACTTTAGATATTAGCACCCAATCCCTAATAGAAAAAATCATTTATAAATTAATAGGACCCATAAGAGCACCTGATAGGTACCCTAAATGCAATTAGGGGTTCATATTGTAATTTTCAGTTCATTCTGAAGTGGACTGCTGGTTAAACTTTCTTTGAAACCTTTACACTGTGTCATAAAATTTGTTATGTTTCTTTCCCAAGGAAGAAAATATATATGGTGGTATTTAGGACTACTTCGGTACTAAAAATAATCATAATGAAGGGTTCCAAAATTAAAGTCAAATCCAAATGAATTATGCCTCCCAACAAAGAGGTCGAAAATTAAGGTCAAATCCTACTGATCTTGTAGCAACATGATAAGATTTATGTTAAACGTGATAATATATATATCAGTTAATGCCAATATACAGACAAGAACATGAAAAGATTTGAAAACCTGAATCTGTAGAGATGAACAAAAAAAAAAGCAGCAATAATCAAAGTGCAGGACCAATCTCATGAGAAAATTTGAACATTTCCTTCATGAAGACTTATTATTTAAATCAATGGAGGAGATATAAACTATAAAGGTACCTGTGAATAATTCTGAATTGCTCTGTTGAAGCCACTGTGATAAGCATGAACCACTTCATCCACCACCTCCTCAATAACATCATTTTGGTCTTTTAGAACTTGAACTTCCCCTTCACGATCCTTAGATGTTAAAATATGGACAACATGAGGTAAAGAATCAAAACGTGCAACAACCCAACTCTCATCTATTCTTGCAATCTCTTCCCTTAAATACTGCAGATATCACAAGACCACAAAAATTGAGAAGGAATACATATTAATATTAAAATATGCTAATGCATGATGCCTAATTTGGATTAAAAGATAAATTAAAAAAATATTACTTCAGATTTCATCAATTTTTTACAAAGCTCCGCTATAGTTTTCCCCTCTGTTTGTGGACCATAACTAACATGTTAATTTACCAAACAAGATATAAACAAAAATCTCTTTAAAAAAAAGGAAAATTACTGCTTTCTCAGGACTAATCGGCAATCCATCGAAAATCCCCATTTTGAGTCTTTCACTCCAGTGACCGTTGGAGAACTGCAAAAAATGTGGTCAGCTCATCACAAAGCTTCAATTCCAACTGAGAAAATAAATAAATAAAAAGCAGCAGCCTCATAAACAAATTGAACATAACGAAATCAAAACCAATAAAAAAAAATAATCAAGCATTATATACAACTAAAAGCAAACTCATGAATTGAGATGAATTTCTTCCATTCTAAAATTAACACAAAAAAAAGCACGAAATTTGCAATTTGATTTCCAATGCTTTTTCTCGGAAACCAAACAGAAAGCGTAATTGAGCAAAAAATAACTCCAGATCGAAACCAGACAACAAGAAACAAACTAATTAATACTGTAAACGAATCGTGACAAGAGAGAACACAAAACTAATACGAAATTCAGAGCTAACTAGATCAAAAACCGAATAAAAAACCTCGAAATTAGAGTAATTAAACCGTGCGTTTGAAGTTCTCACACGAATCAAATTTACGAAAAAGGTGAATAAATTAAGCAGAGACTTTGATTAGAAAACCAAGCGGAGTTCTTACAGGTACCTGTGAAGCTTTGTTTGATTCGGCTACTGCATTTTGAAGACAAGTGTTCGTGTGAATAGAGATCTCTTTTGAAGAAAAATCAAAAGCTCGCTGGACTATATGGACAACCGGGCAAGGGAGCTATATCTGGAGCTATCAGACTCGGTAAAAATAAGAAATGGAGCATCCAAATTTGACGAGCGGACCATCCATAAAACTTTTATATCTACAAAAAAATCATTGGCACCCCTAATGTTTTCAACATGCTGAAAAATGTGAGAGTAAATTACTTTATCTAAGGTATAGTCTTAAAACCCTTTTTCACTACTTGTTGACATAAATAACACTTTCTCATCAAATTTAAACTCTATTATAATATAACCAAAAATTAACAAAAAAACCAAATTAAATTATTTAAATAATAAAATTAAATTAAAATCATTTATTTTCCTTTCTTGTTATGCTTACTCAATCTCATTTTTTCATAAATAGGAGTGTTAATGATATATAATCGTATGTTCGAAATAAAGTATTTTTGAAAATATTAGAGATGATAATAAAATTTTTAGGGTTTTTTTTGTAAATTTAAAAAATTTTGGCAATTTTTTAAAAAAATTTAAAATTTTAATATTTCTCTCAATAGTTTCAAAAATTATATTACACTCTTAAATAATTAAACAAAATGCAACAAATTAAAGGTGTAAATATTATATTACAAACTATTAGGTCCATAAAATATTTTCAAATTATGTAAAGGTTTGAAAATATTCTAAGGATTGATTTATGAGTTTTAAACTTTTTGAAGAATTAAATTATCATTTTTAATATGTTTGAGTTTTATCATAAAAGAATTATTTTTTATATTTTTCAAAATAAATTTATGATAATATTATTTTACTTTTACACCAGTTATCTTTTTCTAGGAACACGAATCGTCTTTTCAACTTAGATAATGCCAAAAGGGAGAGATTGGGAGAAAAATCATTGGAGAAAAAGAAAATATTAAAAGAGAGAGACTCTTGAAAATGAAGTCAAAGAATGAAAAATAAACTTTAAAGGGAAAATATTACTTTTTAAAATTTGGTATAATAAGAAATTATTAGTTTTTGGAATTTAGAGGAGATAAAAATAAAATTCTAAAACTAACATATTTAGTTAAATTTAATAATTTATGGGTGAGAACCAAATTTTTGGAATAGAATGAGGAGAAATTGATCACAGAGTAAACCTTGGGTGGGGATAATTATTATTATTATTATTTTTAAATACATTGTTGCGGAAAGAAGTGATTTAAGAAGAGTGAGTGTCTTTTTTTTTTTTAATTAGAAAACAGGAGATTTAATATGAAAGGGGTAAAGACTATTTTCCACCCAAATTTTAGATCATTCTCAAATTTATACCTATAAAAGGGATAAAATTGTTATTTTACTGTTTATTTTAAAAAATTATAAAATTTATTACTCTCCGCCTCCCAGGTTTTAGAAACTAACATTTTATTTTTATCTAAAGTTTTCAAACTTTGAAAAGTAATATTTTCACCCTCAAACCTAGGATTTTCATATTTTTTTAAACTTGTCGCCCCCCCATAACTTTCAAAAATACCAATTTCACCTTCATTCTTCAACTTCATCTTCCAACATCGTCTCTGACCTCCTCCTTCTCCTGGTGCGACAACGGTGGTGTAATGAAGAGATCTCCATCTATTTGTCACACCACTCAGGCAATGAAGGATAACACTTCATCGTCCTTTGTCATTGGTCTCATTGTCCAAATGTTATGATAAAGGACGATGAAGCGTTGTCCTTCGTCTGTTCTTTCAGATTTGGACGATATTTCGTCATCCAGATCTGGTGACAAAGGGTTATCTTTTGTAATCGTAGATGAGAGATCGGTGGAATGCGTCGGTCATCAGTGGTAGCTAGAGAAGGAAGCAAACCTTAGAGGTAAAATTTAAACTTTTCAAACTTTGAGGATGAGTTGAGGTGTTAATTTTTAAAATCTGGAGAAGAGATGATAAAATTTTAAAGTTTCAAAGTTTATAGGTAAAATGATAATTTTACCCCTATCTCTAACTGAAATTTTGGACGACAGTTTAGTCATGGGTGAAAGAAGGTGTTTTTCATCTTTTGTGGGTATGAGTTGAGAATGACCTAAAATTTGGGTGGGAAATAGCCATTTTCCCTAATATGAAAATAAATAAATCATGTCGGTATTCTTGTGCTTCCTGAAAAATTCACGTGTATAGATGTGATTTTGATGAAAAAAATAGTATACGCGTGAATTTTTATGTAAATCACATCACCTGAAAAACTATATTTACTTGTTATTCTTACGCAGACGCTGGATTCACGATTTGTCGGTAGTACTCGGAAATGATTACTTTCATTTATTTAGATTTTATCAGTAACCAAACGCGCCCTAACGCCTCTGTTACACCGCCCAAACCGCCACCGCGCCGCAGACGGCGTAACCGAACTAGTTATGGAGCCACCGAACCCATCCTAAGATGAATTCTCTCAATTTCCTCCTCCCCACCTCCAATTCTTCGAACCCCCACCTAACCCTAGCCCGACCCCAGCCCCGGCAATAGCCCAGGTCCCTCAGCCATCGGGGCCAGCTCCACCCACTTCCCCCGACCAACTTCTTTCCTTCCAGTCCCCAGAAAACGACGCCATGGTAGATCTCAACCCAACCGCAGTGCTCTCACGGTGTCGTTTCATTTGCCCAATGCTCTCGCCACTAAATTGCCTCCAAACAAATTACAAGTTCCCGACTCCAATTCTAACGCCAATGCTAACTCTTTACCCAAAAGGACGCCGGATATCTGCGAGGAAATTATAGTAATCAACAAGGAGTCAACTTCAGAGGCGTTAACGTCTGGATTTCCGGCCGATTCGCTAATGGAGGAGGAGATTGATTTCGGAGTCTGCGGCGTGGTAGGTCGGATTGAGCAGGCGAATTACATTCTGGTTCGTAATCACATTTATCCAAATGGCGCGAAAATGTGTCTCGTTGGGTGAGTAAAAGAAATGTTAACATTGTCATTCTCTGTTAGATTCAGCGTATAATTATTTGGTTTCTTACGGATAGATAAACTTTGGATTTGCGCCGGAGATTAAGGAGAAGATTCTGGCTGAGCCAAGTAGTGGTAAATAGAGAGTTATAGTTGTTGGTGCTGGGCTGTCAGGCTTGGCTGCAGCTCGACAGTTGTTGAGGTTAGGGTTTAGAGTCACGGTTTTAGAAGGGAGAAAGAGGGCAGGCGGGTGAGTTTACACGAAGAAAATGGGAGGAGGAGGGCATAAAGTGAATGCATCGGCTGATTTAGGAGGGAGTGTATTGACTGGGACGTTGGGGAATCCTTTAGGGATTTTGGCTAAGCAGTTAGGTTGTTGGCTTCACAAGGTTAGAGATAAGTGTCCTCTTTACAGGCTGGATGGGAAGCCAGTGGATCAGGAGATGGATGTGAAGGTGGAGGCTGATTTTAATCGACTGTTGGATAAAGCAAGTAGGTTAAGGAAGTTGATGGGGGACATTTCGACGGATGTATCACTTGGGGCTGCTTTAGAGACCTTTTGGAAGGTTGGTGAGGATAATTTGAATTCGGAGGCAATGAGTTTGTTTAATTGGCATTTTACAAATTTGGAATATGCTATCTAAGCTTTCTTTAGCATTTTGGGACCAGGATGATCCATATGATATGGGAGGTGATCATTGTTTTTTGCCCGGAGGCCTAGGTTGGTTCAGGCATTGGCTGAGAATGTGCCAATAATGTATGAGAGAACTGTAAATACTATTAGATATGGTAGTGATGGGGTTCAGGTGATTGCTGGGAGTCAGATGTATGAGGGTGATATGGTGTTGTGTACTGTTTCCCTTGGGGTTTTAAAAAGTGGTTCAATCAAATTTATTCCAGAGTTGCCTCAGAGGAAGCTTGATGCAATTAAGAGATTGGGATATGGGTTGTTAAATAAGGTTGCAATGCTCTTTCCATACGTGTTTTGGGAAACCGATCTTGATACATTTGGACATGTGACTGATAATTCGAGTTGTCAAGGAGAATTCTTTCTGTTTTACAGTTATGCAACAGTTGCTGGTGGTCCTCGTTTGCTTGCTTTAGTTTCAGGAGAGGCTGCTTATAATTTTGAGAGCATCCCTCCTACTGATGCAGTGACCAAAGTTCTTCAAATTCTCAAAGGTAATTTTCCCATCTCCTAAGTTTCTCATATTTGAACTTGTGTTTTAGCTCCTGCCTGTTTGTGTTTGTGTCTGTGTCTGTGTATATGTTAAATTTTATTTGGTTTAATTACTGTGACAGTGTGGGCATAAATGCATGCAGGTATATATGAACCACAAGGAATAATTGTCCCAGAGCCTATCCAAACTGTCTGCACCAGATAGGGTGGCGATCCTTTTAGCTTAGGTTCTTATTCTAACGCTGCAGTAGGGGCATCTGGAGACAATTATGATATAATGGCAGAAAGTGTGGGGGATGGACGACTCTTCTTTACTGGGGAGGCCACCACTAGATGGTACCCTGCAACTATGCATGGAGCTTTTCTTACTGGACTTAGGGAAGCGGCGAACATGTCTCACTATTAGTCCTGACCACGGTTCGAAACCACCGGTTCATGGTTCAAAAAAATAAGGACCCTGAACCAAAACCGTAATAGGACGGTTTGTAATCGGTTCGAAACCGACGGTTCCGGTTCATGACCCCGGTTCGGAACCGGTTTCGGTTCGAAACTGATATTGAACTATCAATTCTAATACATGATCTTGATTTTATTTTTAAATGATTAATTATAATAATTGAAAATTAAAAAAAAATTTAGATTTAATTTTTCAATTAAGCTTCCTATGTATCTTCTTGGGGTTTAGAAGAATCAAAACCTACGTAGTTTTCTTATATTTGCATATCTAATAGCCGACAGTATCCTCTTACCTTATCATTCACCTCTGCTATCTCGACTATTATTTTTCATCATCGAATTATCCGTAGTTAAATCAAGCGATTTTTTATTGAACTCTACTTTTATATTTTGTTAACGTAATTTGGCTCTTGAACTATTTATTTTTATATAATAAATAAATTTAATTATATAAATAAATTATATGGTTAATTATGAAAGATAATAAATAAAATTAATTATAAGAATAAATTTTATAATTAATTATGAATTGTATAATAAAAATTGAAATTAATAAAAAATAAAGAAAAAATTTAATTAAATTTGAGGGAATTTGATTGAAAGATTGAGAGAGTATGAAGAATTGAAAGGGTGAGAATGAGAGTAAATGAAAGAGTTTGAAGGATTTAGTGTGGGAGGATTGAGAGATTAAATGGATATATATAGGAAAAAAAAAAATTTTAAAGAGGATGGGGGTGAAACGAAATTTAGAAAATATGCAGGGGACCTCCCTGCAAAAGATTTTCAAATATGCAGGGGACCCTGTCCCCTGCATATTTGTTCAGAAGAATGCAGGGAACCACGGTTCCCTTCCTTTTTTTTTTAATTTAAAAAAATAAAAAATAAATACCGGTTCAAAAGAATGTAAACCGTCGGTTCATAAACCGGATGTGAACCGGCGGTTTAAGGTTTTAAATTATATAAACCGGAACCGAACCGTTAAAATCTGGTTTTTGGTTTCGGTTTAATCTGGTTCCGGTTTTATCCGGGCCGGTTTCGGTCTGGTTCACGGGCCAAACCGGCCCGTGGCCAGGTCTACTTACTATGCTTAGGCTCGAGGCCTGAGGATGAGAGTAGGCAGAAACCCATCGAAGAATTCTCATACATGTACATCTTTACTGGCAGATCTGTTCAGGAAACCTGATTTAGAATTTGGGAGTTTTTCTGTTATTTTCAGCCAAAAGACTGCTTGTTCAAAGTCAGTGGCTATTTTAAGGGTGACATTTAATGAGCCTCGAAAGAAAAATCATGAAGGATCAAAACCAGATCAACAGCATTCAAATAAGGTGCTTTTTGAGAAGCTTCAGTCACACTTCAATCAGGAGCAACAGCTTCACGTTTACATTTTATTAATGAGGCAACAGGTGCTTGATCTGAGAGATGTCAGAGGAGGTGATAACATGAGGTTGAACTACTCTGTGAAAAGTTGGGAGTGAAGCTGATGGGGAGAAAAGGTTTGCGATCTACTGCTGACTCAGTCATTGCTTCCATAAAAGCTGAGAGGTCATTCGCAAAACTTCTTCAACTTTGGCTTCAAATTCTGGTGAGAAACATTAAATCTTTTTCTTCTTTCCCTGTGTCAGAGACATGCTGTTCATAAAACTTTTAATGACATTTATTTCTAGAGGAGGTATTTCAAAGCAGAAAACTGGCACGTTGAAGCAAAATGTGGTCAAGTATGAACTGAATTCTCGGTATAATTGTTTCTATATCATCTGATGTTGAATAACTCTCTTACTAATTATAATTTTTTTAAATAAATTTTCAGAAAGGCCAGAACAATGAGCAATGGCAAGGAATCTGCACCTTGTCCTAACAAGCCAGTACTTCTACTTAGTTTGAAGACAGTGAATGCAAATGTTTCAGAGGAACTTAAGATTACAAATTAAGTTCCTACCAATGCTTCTGGTTCAGGTATACAAGGAGGTTTAATTATTTTGCTCTTATATGTCTTCATTTTTTGTGTGTTTAGATATTTAGTTGGAAAGAATGCTAATATCTTCTCCTAAAGCATTTAATTGATCGAAGTTTGCTTCACTTGCAAACTGTGAAAGTGAAATAAATGATATATGATGATATATGTTTTTTAAATAGCCAAGTTTCCCATATACGCTTATCAATATTGAAACTTTATGTCAAACTTTTTTGACAGAATATTGAATCAGTACTTAGTTTTGTCGGGGCAAGGTGTGTCATATTAAAGCAATGATCAGATGGTCTCTTTTGTCAAGAGGTGAGAGGTCAAACCGCTATGGACTCACTTATAAGTGGTTTCAAAGAGTTATTGTAGAAGTGGCAAATTGTTATAAGTTGATGCTCTTCTGTTAATCTCCTCGAGGAAATTTTAGAAATCCCTATTGTTCACTGAGTAAAAAGTTAAGAGGTTCTTCCCACGTGCAGAAGCACAAAACAGCTGATTTGGGCCTCTATGTTGATAAGCTAAAAATCAAATATGTACCCAAAGAATTTCTTTCTTGGATCCATAAAAGAAATTTGTTACGGTTCTTAACCATTTCTCTTCACGGTCCATGAATTACCAAGGACGGTATCTCAGCCACCTGATTTGACTGTGGATGCCTACAAATCATGAAGCTGGTTGCTTAGTGGAGATACGGGTTTCCAGAAGTGTAAGCGAACAAAAGTTGAGCCTTGATCCTTCTCAGATTCATCGTACGTATTGTTTTAACTGGAGACCTGTGTGGATCTGGGCCTCTGGCTAAGTGGGAAGGAATTTGAGCATGGCTTCTAGTCTGATTACCGTTACCAATTAAACCTTTTATGAGGATGCAGCATTATGACATGAAGGACTGTCTGCCTATTGATCTACATCCGGCAATGCAGTGACTGCTGCTTCACTTTGGATTTTTCGAGTCTCTAGTGTTGAAATCTTGGGCCCAGCACTGTGTGACTCAAGCTTGTAATTGGCAGACGTCAAAGTTTGTTGAAAGCTCCCAAGTCCAATACCGGCAATGTGCAACTTCAGCTCAGAAAAGCTAGTCTCTGGCAGCTTGTGGATTATATATTCTGCAGTTGACAAAAGATTATTTCATCGTCTGCGCTGTATCTTTTATTGCTAATGATAAGAAATTTGTATAAATAAATTTCTATTGTCACCCTGTTTTGATATGAGTTTTCTTTTGTAAGATTCCACTTCAGATTTCACATGGTCTTCCAATTTGGGCATAATAATTGTTATACTGATGCCAAACAAATTGCTGTCTAGAATTCCTTCAGAACCCAAGTTAATCTCACTTTTTGGAATACCAATCTCCACGTTTATTCACTTCTTCTGGGATTTGATGTCTGCAAACAAGAAGGGCAAAATCAGCCAAAAGTTACTTAAGTTGCATTTAGCTAGCGATCAGACAAAGAAACCAATCACTTAACAAAGATAACAAATGCCTTGGCATGAAACTTAAAAATTCAATGGCTGGCTGTTTAGAAGGCAGCTGTGTTGCCATTTCATAGATGGATTTGCCTCGGAGTCTATGATTGATACATTTTTTCCTGTACATGACGAACAGTAGATGCATGGCACTGAAGTAACGTTCTCATGATCAGTAGTCCTAAAAATACACCATCACTGATATATTTTGGGACCCATCATCGAGAAGTTCAAATAAGAAACTGCAGAGTTTTTAGTTGACACCAAACAGACCTAATTGATGAATATCTGGTGGCACAATAAAACAGCAGTATGTGATCATTATCCAGGGGCAAATTTATAACAAACTGTATTTACAACCTAAAGCTTTGATAAAAGTCCTCTCTGCCTTAGACATCAGTTGCTTTCTTAAAGATATCTGAGTTACATTCAGCCCCTCCCAACCATTCTTCAAGTTTGGCTTCTTTATCTGCTTTAAAATCATAGTAACTTTCTGACAAGGACAATAAATTTTTGGGTGAAATGTTGACATCATCAGCTTTTACCTCCTTTCCTTCTGCTTCTTTCTCATCATGGTCATCTGCAACCTGACCCGACAGAGGCAGTTCATCAGATTCCATATCTGCCCGAGAAGAACTTGTACTCACAGGTGCAACCGATATTGGTGGAGTGGGATAAGACAATAGTTTCCCGCCCTGTGCTAAGCTGGTATCTTTTGGATCAAGTTGTGGCCACTTGAAATTACTGGCCTTTTGTTTTGCTGACTTGAATACATTAGTAAAATAATTGGTTTTCCGTTCACCATCTGGATGGGTAGGAGTTGAACCACGACCCCAAGCGTCTGGGCTCCAGGAGCCAGTACTTCTCATCTGAAAACTGAACGCTCTTTTATGCACAAAACCTTTCTTTGGTTGTGATGATGACATAACTGCAAGAGATTTTCTGATGTCTTTTATCATATCATCAGCTATAGGGAAACCACATTCTTTCATTGAACTCAACATGCTGATGGAATCCTCCAAATCTTCAGTGTGCAAACTTGTTTCATGAGACTTTGCCACAACATTGTTCTTGATACTAACAAGGTTGGGTACAGCATTTTGAGTGTGCTGCTGTATATAGAAAAGCCCTACAGAGGGCTCATTCCCCAAGTATTTGATCATCTCTGCCAAGTTTTCAGTTATCTCCACAAAGCCATCAAGAGGGGAGAATCCATGCATCTTCCTGAGGTGAATGGCAGTTCATCACTGATTTGTCCAAAATAACAAAGGAAGATGCATATCAGAGAAGAAGAAAGAGATTGTTAAATGGAACATAAAAAGGAAAATCCTTCAATATAAATATTAGTTAAGTAATTTTTCCTGATTCATCATCAATTAATTACAATGAATCGCCACAACTAACTTGTCAAAAATATAACAAACATATGTTCTTGTCCACACACAAAAAACGTGGAAAACATCACTCTAAATCATTCTAATAAAGAAAATGGGTTTCCTGCATATGAAAACAGTAAGGAAGTCTATTAATCTGAAAAAAATGAACGTCAAAGTTTAAAATGACAGTAACCAACAAATCAGTTGGTAACACAGTATGGTTCAACTGCTGATCTGGAAAATTGGAAAGAAAATTAACAACATGTTTGGTTCCCATTTAGAAATGGCCTTACCAGATGCCTCATATCTTCTTTTGCAATTAGATTAATGCAATACACAACATGCACCTTCCAACAACATCATTAGAAATAAAGTATCATCTGATAGTTTCATTCTCTTATCACCTTAATTTTTATATACTAGATGCAGAAGAAAAGTTCATATGAAACTTAAAAACAACACTTGATTGATATTAGCTTCAAAGATTTCCCCACACTCAGAAATTAATAATGTCATAGCTCATGGGGTATTAAGTCAGCCAACCATCTCTAAAACAGATTTACTATCATTAGCTTCAAGATTCACTTAGGGTATCTCTTCTATTTGAGTGCGAGAATTATAGAGGTCTAATTTAACTTCAAAAGTTTCATTTGTTTTTTCAATGGCTAGGTGCAATTGATAGACAGGATATCAACCGCAAGCATATACTAGTTTCAGTGACAACTAATTTAAACCTGAATGGCAAACAAAGAGTCAGATTTATAATGCTTGACACAAATCAACAAAGCTTCATCCCAGTCTAACTGCCTGGGGAAGAGATTCCAGGATTCCACACTTTATATCTAAAAAAGTAGAAAAATTATAAACATGTAGGAAAATTTTCAAGAAGTGAACCAGCCGTCCATAGTATATGTATGTATAAACGGTATGAATCAAGAGATTCAAGACAGCCAAAAACCAAAAAAATAAAAAAATAAATGTACAGGACACAAAAATAAAAAATAAAAAAGGGTCCTGAAAGCGAAATCTACAAAAACCTTAAAACCATACTTCTTTAATCGCATCCAGGCAGCCTCGTAATAGTTAAGAATAAAGAAAAAAGGCACATATTTTGATTTCTTCCTCACATGAACATTAGAGAAAATCTAGACAAAACATAAAACGCTGGTGATAGGAAAATGCCAGTACAATGGTCAATATCCTCCTAGCGCCCACATCAAGCATCTTAATTTGATTTCTTAAGTTGGTACACGGTTCTTCAATCTCTATCTAGTTCTGGAAATATCTTATTTGAACATAAACTATATTGGACCACCAAAACGCCATAAATTGCGATAACCTTCAGCTAATTCAAGAGACCTCAACACAGCGCTCTTCACCACAAACATTTCTTTGAACAAGTATCCTCCAACAGACGCAAAAGCAAGCATAATCCAATACCCACATTATAAAATCACGTAACAAGCAAAACCCATCACTCAAAATCATCAATTTACTCAAATTTTGTAAGCACGTCAAATACCAAAAAGCACAGTACAAAAAAGAAGGTAGAAATGAAAATCACTAACAGAAAAGTACCAAGAAGAAAAGTTATATTTTCAGGGTGCCTTTCTCTTTACCTTAGCGTTATCTTCTTTGTTACTAGGTTATGTCTGGGTGCACCGAATCCAAATCCAGAGGCATATATCTTGTCTTTTTGTCCCTGTTTTATTCCTTCCGTCGAGTAAGAGTAAGTTACTATTCCAACCCAAGGTTTTGCCTAAAGCCCTTGTACACCACTAATGACATAAAAAATATTTTTTCATTTAAAATTAGACTTTTTAATAAAAAAAATCTTGACACCGTGTTAGAAATTGAAACTATTATTTTATCCATACAACTCTCAAATAATTATCATTGGCAGTAATTTAAGGAAAAATGTGATTTGATTGTACTATTAATTTTATTAGAAATTATACAAAAATAAGCTTGAAGGGTGGGAGAAAGATTCATTAAAGTTTAGGTAGGAGATTGAAATTCTGCCTTATTTCAATTAATTTTCATTTTGACTCAATTTTTGTGAATAGAAGCCTGATGATTGAAATTTTATAACACACAGTTTTCGGTCAGTCTCCCCAGAAAAAAATGGTGAAAAATAAGAACACCCACAGTGACGAAGAAGATGAAACTTTCTACTACCGCTACGCATCCAGCGCCGCCACCTCATCATCTTCAGAACCCACTTCCAATGGACCCCACAAGAAATCCAAGGGCTCAAACAGCTTAGCTCCTTCGAAATCAACGGTCTACGTTTCGAACCTCGACTACTCCCTCACCAACTCCGACCTCCACACTCTCTTCTCCACTTTCGGCAAGATCGCTCGGGTCACCGTCCTCAAAGACCGCGCCACGCGCAAGTCACGTGGCGTCGCCTTCATCCAGTTCGTCTCCATCCCCGACGCGCAGACGGCCGCGCGTGCAATGCACGGGAAGATCCTCAACGGCCGCACAGTTACGGCAAGCATCGCTACGGATAACGGGCGCGCGGCGTCGTTCATAAAAAAGAGGGTTTATAAAGACAAGTCGAGGTGCTATGAGTGCGGGGTGGAGGGGCATTTGAGTTACGAGTGCCCGAAGAATCAGCTGGGGCCCAGAGAGCGGCCGGAGCCTAAGAAAGCGCGGCGGAGATATGACGGCGACGACAATGAGAATGAGAGTGCACTGGATTTTGATGATGGGAATTGGGCTTCAGTTGTGGACGATGGAGCCCAAGAGAGGTTGATTATGGGAGAGGAAGAGATTGAAGAGAAGAAGAAAGTAAAGAAAGTCAGTTACTTTAGTGATGAGAGCGGTGAAGATGATTAATTTGAGGTAACTTTTTTCTTTTTTTAATTACAAATACTCAAAATTTGATTATAGGGGGTTTGATTTTAATTTTTAATTTCTTTGCTTTAATCATGAGAATTAGAAGTACAGAGAATTTTGATTTGTTTAGCCTATTATTGTTTTGGAAGATATTGGAATGAGTGGGAAATGTTTTTGCTTTGTTGAATGGTTTGTTTGAGGAATCTGAAGAAAAAAATAATTGGGTTGTGTTTTGATTTGCTTAGAGGGGATGTAGTTTATTAACAGATTGGTTATTTCTTACTAGTTGTATAATTTTCTATGAATATTCATGTTGCTTCTTCAACACATGCTACATTTCACCGGTATGAAATTAGTCTGTCATGATACTTCGGAACTCTTTGTAATCAGCAATCCATTATTTTATACTACAGTGATTTGGAAATTTTGCCCAGGAAGTCTTCTTGCTTCGATATCACTTGTTCCTTGATTTTCATTTTTCTTAGCAATTTTGCATGGAATGATTAGTCTTTTTCTTTTCATTGTTGTAACACTGCTGACTTTTTTATGTTGTATTGTATTCTGGGTGGCAGATTGTATTCTGGCTTTTCTAAGGTCTGAAGTGGTTATAGCCTCAATATGAATAGATTCTTGTACTTTGTTTTAGAGAAAGGAATATATTTCCACCGAAAAAAAAAAATTTTTGTAGTTTTTGCTTGTTATATTACTTGTTGCTTTTATTTAAATTGATTGTGATACTCTTGTAGTAATGCTTATTGGCAGATAGTATTAGAGGACATAAGAAATAAGCCTGATGGCAAGATACTGATGAGGATCTGTGTTGTGTGAATTCTGCATTTGAATTGTGAGATGTGAATTGCTCAGCACGGAAGTATTTATTAAATAATCTCAGTATGTTTAGTTTCTCTACTGTTTGTGAATTGCTTCATCCAAGTAATTGCGGTATCCTGAAATTTCTACTGAAAATCTTCTCTTTCCCATCTTTAGTAGGAAATACACAGATTTAAGGAGTTAATTTTAGAAAGATCTTGCTGATGTACATTACTTCTAGCTTACTGCCATGCCTTTTAGCATTGAAACATTGGATTGAAGAGTCTAATGGATAGGAACCAAACTCAAATTTTGGTGTCTAGTCTTCTTCTGCGTCCGATGAGTTGAATCCCTCTCCTGTCTGCATGATAATTTAATGTGAAATGGTAGTTTTGATTAGATCGTTAATACAAATGTGAAGGTGGAAATAACATGAGATTACCAGCATTTCATGGTCCCCCATAATCTCTTCTATAAGCTCCTGCAGTGTTTTATCAGCACTGTTGGGAACAAGAGCTGCAAATACTGGTACTTCTAGTCCTGCATTTAGTTAAATCAACATTTCAGGTTGGTGGCCAATGATCATGCAAGAAATAGAAGTTCTTTCTATAAGAATTCTGAATTTTTGACATCATTATGTTAAGCTTGAAGTGAAATGTGAAATTTAGCTTGAATATTTTTTCACTCGAATACCTGTTTCTGGGAATGCTTCAATGAACATCAACATTTCCTCTCCACTAAGACCAGATAAGAAGCATATCCGAGGCAGTGACTCTGCAATCTGCAGAACAAAAAAGCTTATTACATAGTAAGAAAATGACTGCAAGATTACACTTGAATCAGATGCTATGAAAACCCAATTAACTTGCCAGTTTGCTACTCTTTGCTTTTCCAAACATCATGCTGATAAAAGGAATGTTTTATATCCATTATGGATTGAAGCTTGGACTTGAAAACGAGAAAAAGAAAAAGATACATGGAATATGAGAAAGTCCCCTGCAAGTTTGAAATTTCAACCTTCACTGCTTCCAAATTGGGTTGCTTTGTATTCATTGCTTCCCAAAGTGAACGACCAACCATGTCTTCAGTGCAAAATAAAACCTAAAACACCATATGAACAGTCTCTTTTGGTTTCTATGGGGAAAAAAAAAGCACAAGAAAATACTTTCACAACAATTGTAACTGAAGCATTTGAATATATGAAAAGGAAATTTGGGCACATGTAAATGAAAATCTTTGGATGTAAACAGGCTTAATTACAAATTGGCATGAATTTATTAGACAATTTTGAGTTCAGTTTGATTTGTAAAATGCATATATTTAGTGCAGGAAAATGGTAATATTTCAGAAGCAAGTTCGGTTTTGCAAGTTTTGCAGACAATGCAACTGAGAAATCTTCATTCTGCTTATTTCTTTTTTTATAACTCTACAAGGAAAATGAGCACAGAAATACTATGCATAATCAAATACCTCCATGAATTCACCATCCAACTCTGTCAAAAGCTCTCGTATCTGTACATCGAAAACACCAAATAATTGTTAGTGATTAAGAACCAATTTTCTTGTACAGGATGCTTTCAGAGACAAAGGTTTCATTCTGTGCAATGAATGAACTATTGCATTATTTTCCCAGAAAACAGATCGAAATTCCAATACGTTTCGTCTCTAAGAAAAGGGTTACATAGAGATTGCTTAATATAATTTTTAGCCTGGTGAATGCAACAATATTGTAATGAAATTTTGTTAAAGCCCATAGGCTTTATTACATATGTTATGCAACTAAATCGAAACCAGTTTACATAAGAAACCTGCACACTTGATGATGGGAGCCATGAATATTATTGTGTACTAGCAACATGTTTCGTGCATAAAATGAGCAAATATGTCACAATGTTACAATGCAACCAAGAAAGAGACCACCTTCACTGTCTCCTCTACATCAAAGCCCAGCAATAGCAAAGCCTGCAAAGCAAAGAATTTTCAAATTCTAACTTCATTTGGGTGAAATATTTGATAATTTATACTACAAGAAAATAAGAATGACTACTCTCTTTATTATCTTCTTCAGTGGCTATTGTTAAAATTTGACAAATTTGACCAGAAACAATTCACTTGAGAACTGGAATGAAACTAACCAGAACTTACAGGAGGCCCGAATATAGGATCATCAGCTTTTAAAGGAACAAACTTCGAATCTTCAATTAACTCACTTGGAACTTCTGCAGCAAGAACAGAAATTTGATTATTGGCCAACGGGTATTGATTTTCAACATATGCAAACCTCAAAGATTATGTAAACAGTAGCACAAAGCTACAAATTCTGACCAAACATTTGAATCCCTTTGAATGCGACAACAAAAATTATCCAATTAATGCTATGAAAGATGTTATTTTATTGTTCAAGATTGATGAAAATCCATTATTTATTTACTGTGACATCATAATCTAAGACTGAGTATGCGTTTATATGAATAAAAAATCTCAAACAATTCAAAAGTTCCAAGGGCTCGTGAGGAAACTTGCTTTATTTAGTTACATCCCTCCACCCATCTAGAGAAATTCATTAAATTAAAAAAATCACATAAACAATCAAAAGTATCGTTGTCCTTCCCAGAAATGGGCTCAACATCAAGTTAATCTAAAAGAACTGTTGATTAACTTAAAGTAGAAACAGTAATCATGCATAAAAGGCATATTTAAAAAGCAGATATCAACAGACGTAATAGCCCTAGCAACGGATAAAACTGAAGCAAAAAGTTCCAAAACCCATGTTAAGAGACATACGGAAGTGTAAATAAGGTTTAACAAAAGAATGAAAATACAGACACTAGAAGGATAGGTTTACCTTCATCAAAAGCTCTTGGTGGGCGCTTGAGCTTGATTTGGCATGTAATAATCCTTGCTGATAAAGAAGAATGAAAAAGAGAGAGTTTTGAAATTTGAGAATCTGTAAATGGTTTTGATTTAAACAAAGGAATGAAAAGTGAAGTAGAGGGGTGAAGATAATTCGGAGAGAAGCATATAAGTGAAGCCATGAGAACTGGTTTATCCCTCTTCCTCACGGTTGAATTGGATATATTCTCAGATTAAGTTAGTTAAGAGGTGTTGGATAGCAAAAGCCATTTAAGCCAATAATAGCTTGCCAAGTTGCCATAGCATCAGCAAAGGATGAGACAAGAAACACAACATGCTGCATTATATATATGATTATTTGGGAACATTTTAATTAATTAAAATCCAACAACATTTATTTTAAATACCCGTATATAAAATAGTCACTAAAATTAATCCGTCATACTTTATGCTTCCCACTATATAAAAGTAATTGTCGCGGTAATTGGGGTTCAAGTTACCATAATTTTCCCGTATAATTGAGTTTCACCTTAGCATATCAGATGAGACTTAAATTCAAGGTTTAATTATATATAAAATTTTATATTTTGTCACTCAAACTAATAAAAATATATTTTAAATTAAAAATAAAATAATACTCAATTATATAATAACAAATTATTTGTATACCTAATTGTATATTAAAAAATGTATACACGTAATTTTATTAAATTTCAAAATACAACCAATATCTCAATGCGAGTTGAAATTTGAAGGTACTTAGACATAACTCGTTGAGAGCTTGAGAGTAGTGTTTCAGTTCAATAAAGAACAATGACTTACAGATCATAAGACAGCAAACATGTATATGCATTTAAACAGATAGTTGTCCTTGATTGATTTAGTGATGATGTTTATGAAAACATCAACATAAATATCACGTTTTGCAAGATTCTATCAGACTGACATTTACAAAATTCTTAGATACCAGAAAGAAAACATTAAAAAGAAAAAGACAGATTCAAGTTGTGACCTATTTGTCTTAGAAAGTACTATAACGATAGGATAACCAATTGGAAGCAATCACATCTCAGCCACCAACTGTTCTGAATGACCTGGAGCTTCAACCATGGTGCCCTGCATCCATCTCTTCAGCATCTCTAATGAAGCCTTGGGTTGATCCATAGGAACCATGTGTCCGGCATCGTGGACCTGTTGATAGATATATTATGCAACGCCATAAGCACCTATTATTAAGTATTGGTGCTTGCACGCACACATATGCAAGAGAGAAAGAGAGAGACTAACCTTGAGGAAGCTGAGCGGCCCATAAGTCCTCAGAACTCCAGCTTCTGAATCATCAACTGTAAAAGAAACTTCAGGAGATTCTTCAAAGTGTTTTTTACCAGACCATTCCATGGCATGAACCCATCTCGAATTACCTACTCACCCAAGTAAAAATCAAGAAGAGTAAAATGATAATGTAATTTCTTCCAAAAACCAAGATAATCTTATCCATTAAATGTTCACTGTCAGATTAAGCTTAGAAGCTTACCAAGCCAATTGCAGATGAGATCATATTCTCCAGCATATACAAGCAATTTGACTCCATCCTCCAGAAGTTCTGGAATTCCAACTTCAAGATTCCTCATCCAGTCCACAAGCATAGCCTGATAAACTGTTGGGCTACAAGACACAAAGTCTAAATCCCCAACACCAATAGCATCCCTGACAGTTTTCAGGTTTAGGAATTTCTCCACGTTTGAGAAATCATAGCAAAGGCTCCCCTCACACTTCTTTCTAATGTCATAGTACTGCAGAGTGAACAGATAAATGCTTGTAAAAATTAAGATCTTTCTGTTGTTTTGTTTGAAACAATAGTAGTATCATAAGTAAATATATTATTCTATAATATACTTTAACTAATAGGAGGAGAAAAGAAGGTAGAAATATCAAGAATAACAATCATATCAGCAGGTTGTTGACTACATAGGACCTCACTGTTACAAAACTTGATTCTTACTGTTGTGACAATTTATGCCACTTCTATGGAACTGTTTGACTTCCAAAAAACGTAAATGATTTGGCAGCAAAACAGTTCTATAGAAACAACTGCTGTAATCATTGCCTATCTTTCGAATAAAGCATATAATGCGGGGAAAAATATTTATTTATCTTGAACAATTGATAAAGAAATAAACCCCATACATTTGCATCACCAGCAAGTGCCATAATGCTACTGAATATGGCATTGCAAACAAAATATGAAGCCATGCATGAAAGAGTGCCGTCAGTGCCTGAAACAAGAAAAGAAAACAGGATTAACCACAGAGGCAATACTATCCATCAAGAAAATAAAACCTAACGCACATAAATGACTAAAACTAAAAAGGAAAAATTAAAATTTAATCAGCAAAAATTCAAGCCGTAAACAGTTACTTAGCATGAGAATCAAGAGAAATGACAAGATAACAATGAAGCAATCTCAGAAAGCAAAATTACCACAAAGCTTTATCGCTGTTTCGCACACTGGGATAACCTTGGTGATGCGATCATAGTCAGATTTTTTAATGATTCCCATTTCCAAAGCATAATCTGGGTAGGCTTTATATTGTATACCAGGGTCAGTTAGCCCATTACCAATAGCAAATCCCTGTTCAGCCATTTTGTGTTGAGTTATATAGCAAAATAAATTGACTGCTTACAACTCTTAGGTGGTTACTAATTGCATACCTTAAGATTTATATGAATTCCTTCCTTGGCATTGTTTCCTCGGTGGACTCGTGAAGCAAAAGCAGGAATGTAGTGCCCAGCGTATGATTCTCCAGTTATATAGAAGTCATTCTTTGCAAGCTGTGGATGCTCCTCAAAGAAGGCCTAATAGTATGGAAGAGCCAAGTAAGTCATAACAATATCATTCAAGTGCAAATCTTAAGCATATAATATGTTCCTGTATTCCATTATCCATCCCCAAAAATTGAAATAACATGAACTCCTTTTGAATTTGGAAAACTTTAGACAAAATTTCATTCACAAAAATGTGAGGGAAAGAAAGAAACCCACCTGTAAGAAGTCATAGAGGTCATTACTAACTCCATCTTCATTGTGACGAATGTCACGTTTGTCTGAACTATAACTAAACCCAGTTCCAGTAGGTTGGTCCACATACAGAAGATTTGAAGCCTGTAAGATAACCACAGAATATGTTACTTCTATAGTAAAGAAACCAGGAGTCCTTGTAGCACAACGCTAACATGATAAATCAAAAGAAAAAGTATGGAAAGTACCTGATCCCAACCATATTCATTCCACACAAGAGACAAGTTGTTTGCAATACTGAAAGGGCCATTTTCATAAAATAAAGCCAACTCGCTACTACACCCTGGCCCTCCAGTCAACCAGATGACAACAGGGTCCTTCTTGCTGTTGCGCGATTCAAAAAAGAAGTAAAACATCCTACAAAACAACTGCAATAGTTCAGCAGCAATCCAACAAATATATGTGTGCGCGCACTTATCCTAGATTTTGATTATCAAATTGACTCTGTGACCCAAAAATCACAGACTAATTAAAACCAAATAACAGTCCAATCTTCAAATTTCAAATATAGACAACACAACTTTAGTATTTTGATTAGTCCCAAAAAGTAACATCAACTTTCTAAAAATCTCATAAATTTGAAAATTAACCAAAAATAATTCAAAAAGTAACTAGTACACCCTATACACTGAAATAAACACGATAATTGTCTCACAATATAGTCCACTAATCCACGAAACCCAAACAGATAACTCATTTCTCGATTGAAACCAAAAAATATAAAATTTCTTACTCTGAAAAAGCTAAATTTTGTCTCTCAAATTGAAAATTTTCAACCACCAAACCTTAGAAATACCTCGGTTTTTGAACCTCAAGAATAAACAATCTGTATCTCAAGGGTCTAATTAGGCCTTCATAACCTTCTAGAAAATCTCGAATTTGAAAAATAAAAATTCGAAAATTACTTAGCGTCATGCGAATGAGAAATCTTGTAATATCCGGCATGGTGACCCAAGTCATCAACAGAGACTCCACCAGCGAGGTTCGGAAACTTAAACCGCTTCTCAACGATCTTCTTCCCTGGTCCAGCCAACAACGGTGTCGATTCACGGCGGCCTTCGATAATATTAACATCTTCCTTGGGGAACAAGTTAAGCTCCCTGATCATCTTCTCGGCATTCACGGACGGGAAACTGGAACGGCCCAAACGGCGGTCGTTCAACAGAAAGGCCGAAGACGAGATGAAGAAAAGGGAGACGAATATTGAGACGAGAAGTAGTTGTTTACTCTCCATTTTGGCGAGAAATTGAAATGAAAGCCCCCTACACTGGGGGTTTTATAAAGAGATTTGAAAAAAGGAGACGAAGAATAAGCGACACGTGGCAGTAACTAACGGTCGTCAATCGTAGCAAAATTAAGGGAATGTTAGTTGTTGACGATCTTATTTTTACAACGGAAGAATGTTTTTGCCGCTGTGAAATTCTTATCTTTTGTACATACCATTTAGCTGGAGGGTGTTATTGGAAATATATATTATTTTAATATGGTTTAATAATGGATTTTGTGTAGATATTATTATGACATTGTTGAAAATAAAGGTAAGGTATAGCTGTTGCTTTGGCGTGGATGAGTGGATGCGGAATAACTGATCAAAGATATTTTATTGGGTGGAGGAAGTTGGGAACCGCTTAGGATTCCGTGTAAAGGGTTCTACCATTAAGAAAAGTACACGCCACACGATCTAATCATGATTGACAAGAGCCTTAAATTAACGCTCCCCAAAGGTATGACTTATGGAATGCATATTCACGTAATTTAATGGGTTAATCTAGCACACTTTATTTCTTTATTTTTTATTTAATTATATTTATATGAAATATTGAATATTTGATACCGAATTCTAATATTAGTGGAATTATCGAATTATATAAATTGAATTCAGATTAAAAAAAAGATTGAATAAAGGAAAAAGAATTTCATTTATGATGAAGAATATATTTATCCACTTTTTATTTCTTCTCAAACAAGAAATCTTCATCAATCTTGCATTTTTTAGAATATTTGCAAGTCACGTATCATGTTCAAGTGATATCATTCGGGTGGAAATCCTAAAACTCTTAAACCACTAAACAAATCCATATTTCCAAATGGGCTTGAACCCTTGCCAGTCCAGAAACTCAATTTTCCCTGGTACTGAGGAAACAAGCAATTAAGAAAATTTAATGAAACTATGACCTCTATCAAGCCTAACCCTTAGTTCTTCTAGTTCCTCATCATCCGCACCCTCTGCAATTGCTTCTTCCTGCAAAATAAATGTAGAACTTAGATTTAGGCTTTAACATGCTCTTCACTTTATCTGTAATCAACAAAAAATTATGATTTTTATCTGTAGCAGTATCACAACTGAGGAAGAGAATGATCTGCATAGTAAGTTCAAAGCTTCTTTATTTTCTCATATTCCATGTTTGTTTTCTGAGAAAATTGCTGGGAAACAATGTCATTTTATTGCGGTAAAGCGAGTAAAAGTTAACAATTTATCAGTTGGTGCATGAAACAAATATTGCCAATGAAAATAATAATGCAAATTGGTGTTGGAGCATCATCTTTTACCCTATACATTTTAATAGTTTGTGCATGTTTAAATAGTATATGCCTTGATTAAACCCTTATGTATCATTATTTCTCAATGCATAGAAAAAGTAAGACCATATTTATCCCCATATGTCTCAATTACAATGAATTTGATACAACAATTTCGTATGAAAGTTACTGCCAAAATTCCAATTTAGTAACTTCAACAGGAAAAAATGGGAAGAAAGGAACAAACAATCCTGACAAATCACTACCATATTGATGTGTATGGAAGAATCAGCTTCGAAATATACTGCACCCGAAATGTTCAGTACTCCTCTATCCTTCTTTATCTCAATACTAGATTGTTGTTAACATTTAACTAATCAAACAGCCCTTGATCATGCCAAATATCAACCAAGAAGTCAACCATTTCCTGCAAATTCCACCATCAATGAGATTAACTTAAGCAGTTAGCCAAAGCAACAACCACAATTCAAGATAGGGAATTCTGGTCATCAACGAGCAAGGTTTATAAACTTTTTTTATCTTCAGATCAAAACCAGCAATGGTAACATCTTGACATTGGATTTAAAAATGTATTACCCAGCTATAAGAAATAAATGTAATTGCGGTGAGTATGTTTCTGGAAAATAAGCTTACCGGCAAAGGGATTGGCTCAGGAAAAGGTTGATTATTACAGAGAAGCTCTTCATATGTTGTCGACCAGCTGGGAAAAAAACTATAGCAGTTAATTTCCATGTAGCAGTTGATTTACTTGGACACATAAACTACACAAGAAATCAGTATACAGTAATATATCCATTAGACAAAAGTGGGTAAGAGAAGAAAGAAAAGAAAAGGTTTTGGTAACAGCTTTTTCATGTTGAGATAATTCCCCAAGGTGCTGTAAACAAACAATGGTGCTGGATTATTCACTTATATAATATATAATAGTGAAACTTAACATTCTTTTTTATGTTCAAGACAATTAGACTTTATATAATTATCAATGGGAACCATGCAGCACTCCTTTGAGGGTAAAACGTAAAAGCACTCCAAATTCTATTAAGATTTGGGCATGGATCTTATTCCCCTTCATCTGTCAATGCGACAAGAATTATGATGGAAAGAAAGATTGGATTGCCACAATTATTACTTGGGTGCCACTAAAACCTGCGGCAACTCATAACAACAACTTCCAAGCAACTAAATGATATAAAAGAATATCCAGAATTATACCTTATAATTGGGTCCTTGGCCACTTTTTGTTGTTGTTGAGACTGATCCCCTACCCACTTTCTTCGACTCTCATGCCAAGAAATTTCCGCTGCTTAAAAAATTCAACCAGGTTAAACTCAGATAACAGTTGTGAACATAATAAGGAAAACCACGGGGCAAAAAATGCAATGGATCACTTAGCATAAAGGAACAGCTATACAAATGCAAGACAGGATTCAATTTTTTATTATAGATTTCCTTGATGTTTCCCTTTTATCAAAAACCTAAGACCAAAGAAGATTTATTTCCTATAAAATTATCAGAATGATAGTAAAATGCATATGCAAACACATCTGAGATGAGTGAGTCAATCACTTTGTTGATATGCATCTTAAAGCTCTTATCATTAATGATTATAGTCACCCCTACAGGAATAGACCATGCTTTAATCAGATTAGTTTGTGCTAGTAGCCCACGGCTAAAGGACCCTACAAACACTTTGGGATATTCTTTTTAATGCAGTGTCATGTACATTCCACAGAGATAAGAATACCAATAAGTTCATGTGACTAAATGCAAAGAGGGGTTATATCAAGACTTGAGGGCACCATAACTCAAGCATAAACCTAAATTGTGCCTCACTGAAGCCACGACAGAGTCAATCTGAATCAGAACAAATCGCAGTGAGGACAAAACTACTGGATCTAGTGTTAGTGGTGGGGCACCAGCAGTGTGTTCTGTAACATCATAGGGAATGACCTTTCAGCTTAGAAGCAACATACTCCGTATTAATTTCAGATAAGTCGATCCACCAATTTCTTTGATCCTTATACTTCTTTTTTTAATTTTCCTTTCTAAACATTGGTCTCAAACTTTTTGAAAACAATTATTATAACAGAATAGTATGTTTTCCTAACAGACTTCGGCGGCACATGTAGTAGCTTAATAACTTTCAGTACCCTGAACCTTGAGCAATGTTTATTTTGTCATAGGATTACTGAAAGTAGGAAAAGAACTTTTACAGGAATTACCAGTAAATATAATCTCGAGTGGAAGACTTACCATGATTTACAAATACAGATGTGGTCACAACTTCTTCCTTAGGCTTATTAACTCCTTTAGAAGATGTGGAACTGTCTATTGGTTGCTTCTCATTTAAATGGGAACTGCCAGCCTTCACCTCATTTCGCTCCATACTGAAAGACCATCCCTTCTGCAAGGACACAATGAATGATAACAAGTGTTCCTTTTTGCAAGATCCCTCAAGGACCACTGAAAGGATGTGGCCACTTCAAATGTAGAAAGACTTCACAAAAACCACTGCTCGGCACAAAATAGTTCTTCAGTGCGATAAACGGATAAAACAAGAACAACCATACATAAATTATCGGTAGATATTTAGCTCATAAATAAGAAATATTAACTCTAATTTCTATGAAGGAAATGACAAATTCTTTCCATATGGTATGGCTTTTACACTAAGCAGACTTGACTTGATTTTGCAAATTATTAACACCAATACCGTACAAAATTACATCTTTTTATATCTAAACCCACAAAATTCATAATGGCATAACCTAGATTCAACATTTCTTTACCCAACATCTAACCAGTAGAAATATATTTTCATCGCTCAATAATACAAAAATCCTCACCATTCCTCCTTCAACATCTCGAACATCATTCAGAGAACAAATTAAACAACCATTTTTCACCCTCCAAAATCCAAAAAATAACCTTCATTTTCCTCTTCTTCCACCAATTCAGTTACAAATAGACTCCACAACATTCCATCATACTTTGCAATAACAACAAACACCTCAACAAAAATAAAAAGAAAATCCCACATCATAATAAAACAACACAATAAATAATAAAAAAGTAAGCAAACCCCGTTTGAGATTCAAACATAAATATGCCTATAATACAAGCAGAAAATGAAATTTAGAAGAAAAAAAATAAGACTTTAGTCATACCTCACTATTTATTTATCTATGGTAATATATTCCAATTTAAGCTGAAGCTAAAGATGATTTCTGTAGTAAGATTGTAATATCGAAATAAGATTTTAAGATGTGATGCAACCAAAAGATTGCTTTTTTTGTATGCGTTTTCGATTCATGTTTTGCCGGCTTTCTATTCAAGCTTCTGAGTTCAGTTTCTAGCTTTCCAGTTTTCCAGTTTTCCGTTTTACTTCCTTGTTGATGACGTGCATTTGATTTAGACTTTGGGTTCGGATAAACCATTTAACATTGAATGACTGATATACCCTTTTCAAATTACTTTTTTATTATTCGAAGAAGGTATTTTTGTCATTATGAATTGTTGTTGGGTGAAGATACCGATTGAATTGGTGTTTCTACTTTCTATTATCCAAATATCATTACAAAGTTTTCTGCGTGTAAATGCCCAAAAATATATATATATATATATATAATAGATGTTCATCTATTCTTAAAAGAGCAATTTTAGAAAAAAAAAATTAATGCAATCAAGAAAAATTAAAATTTATATTTCAAGAGTGAGAAAATATATAATAAAATATTATTTTTTAAAAAGAGACTTATTATCTAGAAGAGTGTTATATGCATACATTATATATGTATAATTTTATATATAAACAATGATAATTTATTATTTAGAAAACTATTATGTGTACAAATAATATATATAATTTTATATATAAATAATGACGTGTTATCATATAATTAAACAAGTTTAAAATTAAAAATAAAATAATATTTAATTATATTATAATTTATTGTTATTTTTATATATTATTTACACATATAATTTTATTATATTATCTCTCACCTCTCAAAAGGTTTGAGGAATATTAAAAAGACTCAATATCTATTAGAAACTATTCCCATCTCCCCTCATATTTCATATAATCTTTATGAACATCCCCTACTTGTTAATTTTCAGCATTAGATTTCATAATGATTGTAATATAAGAGATGAATTTTCTAGATCTGGGGGAGATTATTGATAATTTTGCATGCCTTAGGGCTTCTATTATATTTCCTTAAACCTAAAGGGAGGTGAGAGATATTAACTAAACCTTTTCATCATTCAAATATGGAAAGCAAACTTGTATTTAGGTTTTGAGGAGGTGTTGCATTGATATTAAAGAAACCACTTAGTGACATCCTTGATTAATTAGGCAAGATTGTGTTTACTTCATTTATTAAAGAAAATATAAGTTTGGTATAGTTTTAATTGGAAAAAATAAATAAATCTAACTAAAATATTAGTGAAATTGATTGCATGTTCTTAATTATTACAAATTTTTTATTAATTATAAAAATTTAAAATTTCTTGCTCGAAGACTTAACAACCGACCTTAGCTCAGTTGGTAGAGCGGAGGACTGTAGTGGGCAAACCCTAATAGCTATCCTTAGGTCGCTTGTTCGAATCCGGCAGGTCGGATTTTTTATATCAATTTTCGGTAACATATTTTCAATTTCCAAATGTTCTTAATCAGAAGAAAACCATTAATTTTTTTTTTGTCTTGTAAACCTTTTAGTCTTCATTAGAAATCTCCAGCCCCCAACTGTGTATTCGCTAGAAATCTCTTAATCTTCACTAGAAAACACTTAAAATTACCTTTAAAGATTCAAATATTATTTTATATAAAATTCCCTGTTTAATGCACATATAATAAGTGTACATACATACATACATACATACATACATACATACATACATACATATAAAATAAATGAAACATTTTCTCATGTTAAATTTCATTATAAATACAAGCGATAGGAAATTATTAAAAAAACTTAATCATAACATCATCAATTTGATGGGATTGTTAGTGCGACGTAATTATAACACTGGATAATGTTCTATTTACGTAAGTGATTAATTTAAAGGATGATTATCATAGATTAATTAACTTGGAATAGACTTCAATCTCCAGATGCTCAGAAATAAGTTTATAGGCAGACTGAGTTGGGTGAATGCTATCCCAAAACAGAAATTCTTCAGGCCTTGCACATGTTGGTGTTAGTGGATTACACAGAAATGCTGCTTCCAAAACTCCACTTCCACAGCACCCTCTCTTTGTTTCCACAAATCCTGGCAATCAAGCACCAATTTCTATTACTAAAATCCTTAAAAAATAATAAAATATATTTTTTTATTTATTTTTAACATATAGAGCTTACCATATTTCTGAGGATGATCAATCATCTCAATCAACGGCTGATAAATGTCAGCATAAACAATTTTGCTTTTTGGAAGAAGTGATTGAAGTTGAGGCAAGAGCTTAGCAAGTTTGTAATTGTAAGCTTGAGCATCAGTGTTCTGATCCTGCAAACAAATTCTAGCAATTGGGTCTTCGAATTTTGCAGTCATTTGTAAAGGCAAACAACCTATTGGCGGCAAACCAGCAATCGCCATCTTACGGCATCCAAGCTCATATAATTCCTAAGTTTTACAAGACGGTTTTTATAAGTATAAAGAAAAATTAATTTAAGTATCAATAATGATTAATTTTAAATTAAAAATAATGTAATAATTAATCAAATAATAACAAATCATCATTAATATTAAATAGGTACATGGTAATACTCACTTAAGTTCTTGACTAATCTGCAAAAAAAATTTATTTTTACTGCAAACATAAGACTAAAGTATTCTAATTTTTGATTAAAAGAGAAAGAGAGGGGGGATTGATAGTTATATAGTATATTTACCTTGATGAAGGATTGTAGCCTGTTCAACAAGAAATCTTGGTACCCACTAACATTAAATTCCAATTTTCTTGTGGGGATATCATAAAAGTTAAAAATGAAGTCGTTAGTGCCGGCACTAATCACAATCAAAGCACTACTAATTATCTTCTTAACCTTTTCTTCATCACCAACAATCTCCTTAACCCTCCTTATATAATCTCTAAACATATCAATCTGTTTAGAAACCGGGATCACTTTAGATACAGCACTTGTCAAATCATCAAACCCAGATCCCGCAGAAGCAAAACATACACCAGAAACAAGTTCATTTTCTGACAAAGTAGGATCCAAGAAAGGAGGAACAGTGTCTTTGATGCCAAGAAATTTGGCAAGAAAATCTGGCACAAGTTTCCCATCAGAAAATCTACCTGTAGGAATTTTCCCGGGAAAATCCTCCCCATATGGGAGAAAATTTCCCTTGAACACAGTTTGAATGTAGTTGTTGTTTCCAGTATCCACAGTTGAGTCACCAAAAACAAGAATTGTTGGCAACTTTTCTCTGGAGTTTGATGTGTCCATAATCATGTAGAGTATCAGAATGTGAAGAAAAATTATCATTATCAGAATATTGAAGGAGGCCATTGTTAATTTACATTGAAAGTTTTAAATGTATGATCAATTTATACTTACAGTTGCATCATATTTATTTATGAAGATAAAGTAAAGAAAAACTTGCCCTGGATGGCAAGTTATTTTTATAAATAATTTTGGCTTGGAAGGCATGTGAATCAGGAGGTAATATGCCTTTCCAGGTGGAAAAAAATAGGGTTCTAACTTAAGCTAATTGTGGGATACTGTTATTCTTAGCTCTCATATTTGCGTAATTATATTTAAATTTATATGAAAATTAAATGGAAATATCTGTTTCATTTGACCTTGAAAATACTGGTTCTGCTGTTCCAGTGTTCTGTTTATAGAATTTAAGGTAAAGATTTTCTCAACGTACATAATTGTCTGAAAAGTGTAAAGCTCAGGTTGCCAATTTTTCAAATTTCACAACTTGTGTCTATGATTTAAGAAACTTTTGCTTTGAAAGGTTTAGAGTTCAGACTCCTCGATTGAGAAAGGAAATAATTACGTTGCTGAATACTGATTCAACAATGTCAAAGGAAGCTATTTATTACATCGGTGTCCTCAAGTTGGACCATGCAACGCCTCCCAGCCCAAGCCTTAATAACACAGTGTAAACTGAAAGACATCTGACGCTTATTTTGTTTATATTTATGGCTAAAGCTAAATTCAACTCGAACTCATTTAAACTTAAGTTTGAGTTTGACTTAAACGAACTTAAAATAAGTCAGCCCTAAACAAGCTCGAGATAACATTTTCAAGTTTAAGCTTGTGTGTTAAAAATTTTAATATTAAACAACATCATTTTGATCAATATGTATTAAAATAACATCATTTTAATAATGAATTAGTTAAAAGCTCGTGTTCAAAATCAACCAAGCCGAACTTAAATCGAGTTTGAGATTAGTTGCTACGAGCTTGACGAACCTGAGCTCAAGTTCTATTATATACAAATCGAGCTGAGTTCGAGCTCTATTATATACAAATTAAGCCAAGCTCGAGCTCGGTTCAGTGTGAATCTAATGCTATTTATGACACATTTTTCATATTATCTATTTTAGATATATAAATATATACATATTTAGATATATTATTATATAATTAAGTATTATTTTTTTCACTAATTTAGAATCATCTAATCATATAATGACACATATAAATATATATATTTATGTATTTAAAATAAATATACATAATTTTATTATTCCAAATTTTACCTTAAATGTATTCATACTCAATTATTAAAACATTTAATTTCGTTGAGTTGGGGTCTTTAACAAAATTTAAGTTTTTTTTAATAAATATCTCTGTAAATAAAAGAACCTTCGAAAAATCCAAAAAAAAAATTTGAAAACAACTTAAACTTAACCTATCTAAAGAAAGATCAATACAAAGTTACAACAAAATACTATTTTTTAAAATTAAATCACTCATATCAAACATATAAATTGCCGATCTAATAATAGTCACATAACCCTTGAACCAACAATTGGTGATTAAGTTCCAAAGGAAAGTAGAGGACATGCTAGCGTCAGTCGTGCGGTGTCACCACCTTGAATTCGTGGCAAAAAAATTACGGCGAAAGGAGTTTCAAATTTTGCGGCAGTTAGGTGATTGTCATTCAACGCTTAATTGAGCCAGAGATTGATTTCGAACAACCTGGAAGGTTAAAAATAGGCTGACGACGACTTAGGCGATGTTGGGGCCTCGAATTCATGCAGAAAAAGTGCGACAGAAGTTGAAAGTCCGCAATTCATTTCGATTCATGTGCAATTTGGCCAGAAAAGCCAACCTAATGGGAATAGAGAGATAGTGAATTGGTTGAAAATCATTCCGAAAAATTAAAGCGATTGGAAAATTGAATCTGTCGTCAACTTGTGCTTCAAATCAAAACCTTAGATGTAGTTAATGCCTTAATAACAAATTCTAATTAAACTTAATCGGATTTTCATCCAAATCTTAATTAACTTCTTTTTTGTTCCTTTACGTGCCCTTCACTCTTTATAATTTTATTGGACTCTTCAGAGTCAAAACAGTCAAACGAAAGTATAATAAAATAATTACGTGTCCAAATCATGAGAAATATTGAATTATAAATAAATTGATATTTATGGTAGTTTAATAAAGTTCAAGTTAATTAGCCTCCAAGTCTTTCTTTCAAAATCTAACCACTACATCTACAGTTGCCTTGCTTCCCAACAAAGCAACCTTGCTTTAAAAAATCAAACAGAAACCGAACCGCCCACTTGCTGCAGCAAGTTGAAGGGTTGACCATTAGAATATGAGCGAGGAGTGTTAGGATTCTGCAACTCTCAAGCGGGTCTGAGTTTAACTGTTGAAGAAAACTGGACCCATGTCTCCCAACTCACCAACCATTTCTATAGATTACTTTTAAGTTAATCTGAAATATTTTATTTTATTTAAGGCGAAAGACTATTTCCCACCCAAGATTTAATGCTAATGTAAATGCACACCCATGGATTTGAAAAACTCAAAGTTCTATTCATCACTTAACTACTATTAAAATTTTCTTTTAGAGGTAAAAATAAAATCGTTATTTTATTAATAATATTAAAAAAATAAAATTTATTATATTTTTCTCCTAAAATTTTAAAAACTAACAACTTAACTGTTATTTAAAATTTTCTAACTTTTAAAAATAATATTCTCCCCCCCCCCCCCAAAAAAAAAATACCTAGGTTTTATTTTTTATACACTCTTTAACCATTGAAGATGATGCTTCAACCCATGAATCTTCAATCACTCTTCATCTCTTCGACACTGTCAAAAGACACAACAAAGAGGCATTTTTGTTGATTCCAGAAAAATCATGAAGACAAGTTTTTGATGAAGTCTTCATCTTCTTCAATTCGTCTAAAATCTACAAAGATGTGTCTTTTTATGATGGAAAGTAAAGATTTAATGGCTAGAAATGGTGGATTGAAGCATTGTCGTTGATGATAAGAGAGTGTATGAAAAATAAATTATGGGTTTTGAGGGAGAAAATGTTATTTTTAAAAGTTAAAAAATTTTAAAGAGGAGGAAAATTATTAATTTTTAAAATTTATGGAGAAATTTTAATGAATTTTATATTTTTTTAATATTATTGATAAAATATCAATTTTATCTTTGTATCTAACAAAAATTAGTTCATAGGTAAAACTTTAGGGTGTTCAAACTTTGTGTATATACTTTTTTTTTTTTTTTAAGCATCAAAATTTGGGTGCGAGACAGTCCATTGGCTGTCATTTAATTTTCAAACTATGTATTAAAGTATTTAAAATTAGGCAAACTTGGTCGTTGGGTTGATGAGTTAGGTGGAAACGTATTACTTGCGGGGTTGTAAATAAGACATGAAATCAGCCATGCTCTGTTTGATTATGTAAGCCTCCACTGTTAACATTATTCATGGAATTTCTTGCTGATTCATGTATCCTTTTCCCTCTCTATTCCCTTAATTTTCCCTTATTTGGATAAGATGATCCCACATTGCTTCAAGATTCGTTATATGTGCTCCATCATTCACTTTACATCGCTCAAAATACCATAAAAGTATTACCAATTTCATGGGCAACAAACACATCATATAACCCAACCCAAAAAAAAAAAAAGATTCTCTTTTTATTTGGTCATGTTTCAATAATTTAATTAATTAATAACCCTTTTTTCCTCATTTTGGGATTTATTATATTTTTAGATATTTTTAATATTTTAAAAAGAGTTTTCTAATAATTTGTATAATATGAATTTTTGTATGAGTAATACTATTGCATGTATAGATATTTTTTTTTGTAAATTTATTTATAAAAATTGATATAATAAAATATATATTTATTATCTTTCACATCTGAAAAGAAGGAATATGCTCATTAAAGGATATGATCCTGTGAGGTATCACGTGACGAATCGCATCCACGCGGTCAATTTTTAGTAGGGAAGGGAGATGAAGTGTGCGTTGCGGTGAGAATCAAAAGCTCACCGAATATATCGTCTTAATATCCTTATATCGTATGTTGGATTCTTCCAAATTCTCCGGAGATGATATTTTAAAACAGCTTTGAAGTTAACCGGCAAGCACCAACCGCCCTTACATCATTTCAGTCATGGCCGGTTTAGGAACCTTCCTATATTATAATTTTGAAATATTTTTTGAAATATTTTTAAAATGTTAATTTTAATTAAAATATATATAATATTATTAATTTCCTCTAAAAAAAAAACTTTAGTTCAAAAACAATAGGATATTGAATTATTTTAGTAAATTAATAATGATTTACGGTCTTATAAAAGTTGCACATGGATATGCTATTAGAATATTCCATAATCAAATTTTAGAATGGATTAAATTGATTTTTTTACTGGATAGAAAATTCTTATTTAGGAATTAGTGTAATGCAAATCTTATAAGCCAAGTAAAGCAGTTAAAGTAAGTTTCAATTAAAAAGTAAAAAGTAAAATTAAATAATGAGTGACGTCAAAGTTGACTTAATTGTTTATTGAATTACCAAAACAACCCACCGATTTCCTAAAACTAAATAATAATTGATTGGGTAAAGCGAGAGGGTTTCGCTTTGATATTATCTACCCTCAACTAATAAAACAATACATCTTTTAATTATTTCCAAATTATAATAATTCTTTTATATTTATGAGCATTATAAATAAATTAAAATAAAAAGGAAAAAATATTACAGTATATATTATTTTAACTCTTATATCATTTAAATATTTTCATATATTACATTTCCAAAAACAACGTTGGAATAAAATATCTCGGCACATAGTTTTCGCTAGAGTATATTCACCATAAGCCCCCTTAATGTTTTGGATTACTACTTTTGCATCCCTTCAAAAATAAATTATTTTAAATCAAAGAGAAGTTAACTTTGATCAGTTACTCATACCAAAAACTTTTGGGTCTATTTAAACTGTTACTAAACCTCAGGGTTTTTTGGAAGTCTATATGAAATTCCCATAAATGTTTTTCTATCTCAATTCTCAAAACTCAACTATAAATTGAAAACGACGAGAAATTGAAATTGAATCGATAGCAGGGTAGAGGGGAAATCAATACTATTTGTTCTCTCTCACTCACTTAAATGTTTGTTTCTGTTCACTTTTCTTTTGACGGAATCTCCAACTTGTGATTCAACTAAACTACAAGAAGGAATCAACACCTCAAAATAAAGAGGAAGCCAAGATATCCGCCTAAGGTTTCAACAAGTTTTTATCTTTTTCATTTTTTGAAGGTGAAAAATAGAGTTCAAGAAAATGGGGATATTGTATGAAGATTTTGTAGTCATAAGTCAAGCTGAGAAACCGGATGAATCCACTGTTATTACAGTTAACTGTCCCGACAAGACTGGTTTAGGTTGTGATTTGTGCAGGATTATCTTGCTTTTTGGGTTGAGCATTCGCAGAGGAGGTATGCTTCTTTTTAGATTTTTGTTTTTTCAAATTTTTTTCTTATTGTATCTGATGGCAACCGTTACCGGAACAGTACCATTGTGTTTTTGTTGTTGTGGTTTTCTTTTTCTTTTTGATTATTTGGAGGGTGGGATCTTGGATTTTGGAGGTAATCAAGTGATGGATTGAAGTTTGTTTTTAGTTTATAGTTTTCATTTTTGTTGAATTTTGAATGTTTGTATTTGAGGACTTGATTCTTTTAGCAATGCTGAGGATGTTTCTTTTAGTGCAGTAATATGTTCTAAGCATGAAGTAAGTTTTTTTGAGGTAATTGTGTGAATGGTTGACCCAAAAAAGCAATAAAATTACCTTTTTCTTTTTATTTTTCCAGGAAAAAAGAATACTTTGGTTTTAATTTTCAAATTTTAGCTAGATTTAGTGTTCTTTATAGAATCTAGGTTTTATTTGAATGAATTAGTGATGCTGTTTTGTCTTTATTTTTTGTTCCATGAAGATGTCTCAACTGATGGTAAATGGTGCTACTTGGTGTTTTGGGTGGTGGGGAAACCACCAACAAGGTGGACTTTGTTGAAGAAGAGGCTTTTGGAGGTCTGTCCTTCACATTTTTCAACCTCCCGGATCTACTCTTACCGGTTGGAAAATCAGTCACCGAAGCCTCCGGAAGTGTTTCTTTTGAAATTCTGGTGTTCTCAGGACAGAAAAGGACTCTTACATGGTAGCCGTTCTTCCCTTGGAATTTTTAATCATCTTGAAAAATTGTTTTCCCATATTCAGATTGGTCAGACTTGGGTTCTACAATTTTATATGCGATTTATTAGACTTTGTGCTGGTCATCTTTTGAATTTTCTGGAACATTATACAGAATCTTTGCATGGGTTCTTTGCTTGGTAATATGATAAGATAAAAATTGAAAAAAATAATTATATTCATTAGATTTGTAGAACAAGTTTCTTATGAGTCTCTTTTTTTTGTTAATTTATTTCTTATTTTTAAATTACTCAAAAAGTGATGACAGTACGAATGGGAATGATGACTAGTGTTCTGAAGCATCAAATGGGCATTTGTGTAAGTTCAAAGATAAATCTGATCTATTAGGATTTATAACCAATTCTAGCAGTTATACTACCTACATATGCACATGCCAATTTTGACAAATTTGATAATTCTTTGAAGAATTTATGTGGTGGAGCCTGCCTATGTGACCAAACTTACCGTGATCTTATTGGCAGTTTTTCAAAAACTTGGTTATTATATAATTTGTAAACTTAATTGATAATTTTCTGAGAATGGTTTTGATTTTTATTTCATAATTGCTCAATTATATAGATCTGAAAATGCAAAAGTTGTCTTGGAAAAGAAGATAAAGATCTTTTCTAAGAGCAATACAACAAAATGGTTCCTCTTTTTCTTTATTGAGCATTTCATTTTTTGAGAACTTGTACCATTAAGTATATTATTCAATTAACTTTTTTATCTGATTGTCTATTCCATCTTCCATCCTTATAGATGTAACCGTGGTTCTTTGTGAGCTAGAGCTTACAATAAAGAGGGTAAAAGTATCCACTACCCCAGATGGGAAAGTAATGGACCTCTTTTTCATCACTGATACCAGGTTTGTTGTTCTTGGAAACTTTTGCTTTAACTTTAGTGCTAGACTTTTATCTTCTTTATCTTTTTGGTTTTTGTTTAATGCTTATAGACTTTTAATCGTTTGGTATAAGAAAGAGGGAAAAGATAATTTGGAATCTAAAAGCAAAAATTTATCTCTCTAAAGTGCTTTTTAAGAAGTCAAAGTTTTCAACCAAAATGTGACCTTTTGAACTTAATGCTATCAACTAGGAATAAAGAGCTCATTCTTGACTTTTTAAATTGGCTAAGTAATTCACGTAACAAATGTGTTATCAAATTGGGTATAGTTCACGTTATTTGGAATAAGATACACTGACAATAAATGGTTCTTAGTTGGATGTATGTGTTTTGCCCACTAAACATTATGATATCATCTTTGTGATGCTGATTCAGATCCTGCATTCATTTATTCAGTCCAAAAGGGCACAAAAAGACAAAAATTTCAAGTGGCTGATACTGTTAAAGTGGTTTTAATGGTCAATGAAGTGGAACACTGCACATAGATTTCCATGTATCTTTTGATTTGACCATGTGACTGCTGAAGTTTCCTAATTGTTTTCTATGGATGGCTATCTGTGCATATGAGCAACTGCATTATTATGTTAATAATTTAGCAGTTTTTTTTGTTTTTATCCACAATAACACTATACATCCTGAGTCAAATCCCAAATTTTGACTAGCATATGAACTGATCATTCAGTGAATGATATGAGAATGTCAATTAAGGTGAAACACTACGTGGGATGTGAATTTTGAGATATGTAGTTTTTACTCTTTTTCCTGGTATTATTAAAAATATGTGACTAGTTTTACATATAATTGATACTAAAGGATGGCAGTATTGACTGTTTTCTAAGTGATCTGTAAAAGGTTGGACTTGTGATTGAGAAATGAATTGTCAATTTAAGATATATGAATTTTTAATTGGTTTGCTTGATGCTGTTTTTTCATCACTCTGAACGTAGAATTGATTTCATCACTAGTTTCATATCAACATTATATTGATTTCAAGCTTCATTATCATTTTTTGTTTGCATTTATAAAGGAATGCTGGATGTCTATTTGTGAGTGCCTGAATTTATTATAAATGCTTTTAACTTCTGGAGAACTAAACTTCAAAGAATTGTTTGAATGGCTGCAGAATCTATTATAGCTCTGTAAACGAGTCTCTGTAATTGAGGTGGGAGAGACGGACTATATATTTCACTGACTGATTTAATTGTGTGTTTCATCAGGGAGCTTCTTCATACTAGAAAAAGGAAGGAAGAAACAGTTAATTGTTTGGAAGCTGTGCTAGGGAATACCTTAATGAGTTGTGAGATCGAATTGGCTGACCTTGAAGTAACCGCATGCTCTCAGGGTTCCTCTTTTCTTCCTTCTGCAATCACAGGAGACATGTTCAGTTTGGAGATGCCTGCTGGACCGCCAAGTGGATTTCTTCCTTCAACTCCTGTATCCATTGCCGTGGACAACACCTTAAGCCCTTCTCACACGCTTGTTCAAATCCTCTGCCAGGATCACAAGGGTCTCATCTATGACATCATGAGAACCTTAAAGGATTACAATATCCAGGTACTATTCAACTTTAGCCATCTAACTTTTCACCAAGTCTGATTCATTAACATTATGGAGTGTACAAGTTAATCTAAGGCGACTTGGGCTTGACTCGGTTTGAATCCAATCATCTCAAGTCCTTGATAGATTTATATTCTATGAAGACTTATCATCTTCTATAATGACTTTTTTCCTTCTCCGATAATTCTTCTTGATTTTTCATCTTCTCTAGCACTTTCTAGTGGTTTCTTCGGTGACTCGCTGCTAGCTTGAGTTGGATTTTCTGGACTTGAGCCGAGCTTCAACCAGCCTTTGTTCGGCTTGGTTTGACTAAAATCTACCCCTAATTGAGTGTCTTTTATACTTGGTTATGGGAATTTTGTTTATCTTATATGTTAGGTGTCTTATGGACGCTTTTTCGCCAACCCAAAAGGCAACTGTGAGGTAGATTTGTTCATAATGCAAGCAGATGGGAAGAAGATAATGGACCCAAACAAACAAAATGCATTGTGCTCTCGTCTGAGGATGGAGCTTGTGTGCCCTCTTAGAGTAGCTGTGTTGAGCCGGGGCCCTGATACTGAGTTGCTGGTTGCAAATCCTGTTGAACTGTCTGGAAGGGGCCGACCCCTTGTTTTCCACGATATCACACTAGCTCTCAAGAGTCTCAACATTTGCATCTTTTCGGTACTACCCTTGTCAACTTTTAATTTCCATAAAAAAGAATACTATTGAAATCAGTCTAACGCATAATTTCATCTTGTTATCCTTCCATATCTTAGGTCGAGATAGGGAGACACATGATCCACGGCCGGGAATGGGAAGTGTACAGAATCTTGCTCGATGAAGCTGATGGTTATTGTGAGCCAAGGAACAAGATCCAAAATCATGTAAGAAAAATCTTGATGGGTTGGGAATAGAGTTAGGTTTTTTTCTCATTTCTTCATTGTACAGCATATTTTCTTTGGCCATATCAGTTTCTATCATAGTTCACAAACAGTTAGGGCTAACCAGGTACTACGATGTAAATGATGAAATGTCTTGTGAGAAATGATAAGTTTTCCCCATTTTAAGTGTGATGATTGTACAAGAAATGACACCTGTTCATTAGTTTTGGGCTCTAAAGTTGGGCCTGTTTACCCATTTGTTCTAGCCCGATTTCAGTACCTGCTAAATAAACCCGTGCTCACTTTAAAGTACACCCAGTTTTTGTTTGGGGATGATTGAGAATTTAAGAGTGTCTTTCTTGAACTCAATCCGAAAGTATTTTGATGAATGATTTTGACATTTGCATCACATCAAATAACACTTTAATCGGTCAAGTTTTTGGTAAGTATACCAAAAATAGCAAAGTGAATTATATTCTCCCAAGGATTGTGTAAAAGTGTATCAGAAAGTTAAATTATTATACTATTTATTATTAATTTATATATAATCTTAAATTAAAAAATTGAAAAAAACCCTTTTATCCAACAAAGTTCATAAATACCCTCTCCTTTTATTTATACCTCTTATTCTCATTTTTTCTTTAATAGTATATTGGTCACCCATTATAGTCTTCGCCAACATTAGAATGTTGATGAATCAACAAGATATCCAAGTCAACAAGTATTAACATCAAGATTTCCAAAGTTAACAAATAGAAACAATGAGATCATGGCAACTTATTTGTCAAATCAATCAATGTTAAGAGAGTAAACGTTAGTAGAAACAACAAAATCGTGACAACAGCAAGTTTGTCATAGTAGCAAGTTCACAAATAAAGAGAAACAACAAGATTGAGATTATGGTGAGTTCGTTGACAAGAAGAAAAGAGTTGTAGATGAAAAAAGTTATTAAGGTGATGGTTTCCCAACTTTGCAAAAATTAAAATTAAGGATTGTGTTTAAAGGAGGGTTTTATCTTTATAATATTAGTTTTTTAAACAAATATTAAGGTTTGGTGAAAAAAAGTAATTGACTCGCAAAAGAAATCCATATTGCCATTCTCTTTGAAAATTCAAAGAGGTTGGGGGGCTAAATGTTTTGACCAACAACTCAAAGGTTGACTTCATAATTTCAAAAAAAAAAAAACTCTTTCTGGCTTATAAAAAAAAAACTTGGAAAATCATAGACATACTCCGGAAAAATAAGGGGCTTTTATAATATTGAACTAATATTTTAATTTTAAAAAATCAAACTATTATCGTAATATTATAAACTTTTTCTTCTATTTTTTTTTTCAATTATATTTAATTATAACAATTAGATAATAAAAAGTATGTATATTTTTATTTCAATAAAAGAGAAAAGCCCAGGAAAGAGTTTTCGAAAATCAAGTTAACCAGCGCAACACAACTTGAACTTCTTCTTCTAACATGTGTCGTTGGCAGCCCCCACGTGTCCTTGTGGCCTTTCCGTAAAGGTTCGTTAACAATTTGTTGCCTGCGTTATGTGGAACCCACTTCACCTTCTTCCCTCCAATCCCACCGGAGATCCCTTCGAATCTTCCCCTCCTTCGCATTATCTCCTTCTCAATCCCCCCATTTTTACTCTCCTGATATAGAAAATCTATTACAATCCTCATTTCGACAAGTTAACACTCTAGTCTTTGCATTATATAACTCAAAAACGAATCACGGTTTGTAGTGTTTTATCTTTAAAAGTATAAATATAAAAACAAGAGAACAGAAGCATAAATGAGATCTTTGAATTCTCGGTTTGTGCTTATAGACATTAACAGTTCATGGCACGCAGCCAACAGGATGATTCCAATCTCAACTATGAGTTACCTCAACAATTCAATTTCATCGTCATTTCGTCGAACGCGTCGTGGACTTAAAACAATCGCTTCTCATAATCCACCACCGCCGTCGATTCAGTCGCCGAACGTCAGACGGCCTTGCAATCGGGTCGAGTCCAGAAATGGGTTGGTGGCGGATACTCAAAACTTGGTTTCCACTTCGAGGTCCTTGGGGGATAATGGGCTGGAGTTGTTTATTGAGTTGCTACCATTGAAGATGAGAAAGGCGTTGTGTATGCATAAGGAGCTTGGTGAGTTGATTGAAGTGGTGATGGACTTGGGGAGAAAGCCTCTTGCCCGGTTCCCTTCCGGGGATTGGGTGATCTCAGAACAAGTTGTCAAGCATGAAGATTTGACGCATGCTATATCTAAGGTGATGTAATAAATACATATAAACACATTTGATTGCATGAGTTCATAATTATTGTGATAGATCATGTTATACAAGTAAAGTTACTTAACATAGTATGGTAATTAAATGAAAAAAATGTTGCTTATTCAAACGGTTTATTGAGCTTTCATTGTATAGGTTTCATCTGAAACTATTTAGTTGTACAACAGAAATTGGATGGTCAATTTTGTTGTGTATGTGATTGCAGTATTTTAATGTAAGTGTTGTCTTATTACAACATGTATAAAAAATATCCAGTTCTTATTAACCTTATTTAAGTGACATCTGATGTAATTGCCTTTTATATGTATATATATTCTAAATTATTGAAGAATGGTCAATCTTGTGATTGGATTTGCTGAGTAGGGAATATTGATTGTAACACATACACTATATAATATTCTATCAGTAAGGACTGTTTGAAATCTGTATTCTGGTGTTGGAATTGGGATGTTTATGGAAAGGTGGATTCATGTTAAGTTACTTGATCTTAGCAGGTTGGGGATTTCTCAGATGATAACCGCTCGGGTATTGATAGATCTTTACATCGTATAAGTGCAATTCGAAACCGTAAAATGCAAATCATTGGTCTCACTTGTCGGGTGGGTCGAGCAGTATCTGGAAGTGCCGAGATCCTACGGGACTTGGTTGACGGAGGAGGTTCCATCTTGGTCATAGGTCCTCCTGGAGTTGGTAAAACAACCTTAATCAGGTATCGACTTTTGCATATTGTAGCAACCAACCTATACCTCATGACTGTATTTCTTTGATGCCCAAAGCCAGTCTCTTAGTTCCATAATATATTGGCTCATGACTCTGTATTTTGGTGTTTGTAGACATTTGATGTCACATTTCTTAAGAACTTAAGATAATTTTCCCTCCTTTGTTTAAATGGTTCTTGCTTGATCCTTGTTCAATTTTGAGAAGCTGTGTGCTTCATGATCATTTTCCAAAATGTTCCATTGAAGTTTTAGACTGCGAAGAAAGAAGAAATGAAAACAAACTGACAATAAGTTAATCATTCACCTGTTTCCTTCATATGGTGTTAATAAAACTGAAGAGTCTTTATTTGAGCAGAGAAATAGCTAGAATGTTGGCAGATGAGTACATGAAGCGCGTTGTCATTGTAGATACATCAAATGAGATTGGAGGTGATGGAGATGTACCTCATGCAGGAATAGGTCGTGCTAGAAGGATGCAAGTTCCTAATGTTAATATGCAGCATAACGTGAGTGCTGAACTAGATTCTCAGAGTTCCTCTTGCTACACTGTTCTTGTGGGTTAACCTCAGTGATTCTTTTTTGTTAATGATAAATTTTAGTAAGCTTGTTTCATTTCAGGTTATGATTGAAGCAGTCGAAAATCATATGCCTGAGACCATTATAATTGATGAAATAGGAACAGAGCTTGAAGCATTAGCTGCCAGCACTATAGCGCAACGAGGAGTCCAGCTAGTTGGAACAGCACATGGAATGGCTATAGAGAACATAATTAAGAATCCTTCTCTCCAGATCCTTGTTGGGGGCATAGAGGTGAAGCCACCCTTTCTCTTCCAATATAATTTTGGCCCAAACACGTGTACTTATGTGGCCTGTTGGATGTGTTATTGTTGATTACTTTTTTATTCAGTTAAATTTAGTCCAGACAGATTGTTTCTTTTTTAAATTAAGTTCCTATGGTCTGTTTAAGTCTTTCTTTATTGGTAATACTCCAGTTGATTAAATCTAGTTCTTAAAATAGAGCGTAACTCTTGGTGATGAGGAAGCAAAGAAAAGGAAAGTGCAGAAGACAATTCTTGAAAGAAAAGGGCCTCCTACTTTTACGTGTGCAGTTGAATTGATATCTAGGACTGAATGTCGTGTTCATCACAGATTAGATTCTACTGTAGATGCCATATTGGCGGGTATTTTTCATTTCCCTACTTTTTTGATAACATTCCCATATAACAGGTCCATGTACTTTTAGTTGAATTTTAGGAAAATAGTTATCTTATATGGAACTTTTCTGGGTGATAGGGAAATCTCCTCTATTTGAAATTCGCAAAATGGATGCTGAAAATAATGATCCTCTGAAGTTTACTCCCATATTTAGCGAGAGCTATCTAGAAGAATCTGACATGACTATGAATGATGAAAAAGATTCTGAAGTGGAATCAGATGAAGAAGATGAAGATTATTTGCCAATTCACTTCAAAAAACAGAGTGCTAAGAAATGTGTGAACAAGAGAAGCTTGCCAATATGTGTCTATACCTATAAGGTAAACCATTGAAGTCTCCATCTATATTTGTTCTTCCAAATTAATCCGCAAGGCAGATACTCAAAGATTAATTGTGGTAATATCTAAACTGAAATTTTATAAATATTACGGTGTTTTTATATTCAGTGATCTGAACTGAAAAGATGATAACAATATATTTTTTTGTGTTGATTGTGTTTTTTAGATCCTAGAAGCTGATCTACTACAAGTAGCAAAAGTAATGGGGCTGGAGGATGAGATTGATGTCACTGATGACATTGGAACAGCAGATGCAATTCTTGCATCCAGTACCGAAATGAAGCAGAACCCATGGATCCGGGGAGTTGCTAAATTCCACATGCTGCCAATATTTGTTATAAAGGTATCCCTTAATTTCCTCCAAATGGGACAACTCTTCTTTGGGAGATGATTCTTAGAACCAGGTGGCTACAATTATAAGCCTCAGATGATGAATTGACCATGAATTATATCTTATTAGGGCTCCTGATTCTGTCATAACAGTGTGACAGATCTTTTCAGGAAAGGTTGTTAGAATAGTATTTACAAAGATTTGTTATGTGATGCAAACGTTTTTTTTTTTCTCTTGCAGTCAAATACCATGGCACAAATGGTCAAGGCAGTTCGGATGATTCTTGGAATGGAATCATTGGGCTCAATATCGAAGAAGACACTCAAAGGTTCCTTCGACATTGAAATTGAAGATGATGCACCAAAACGAAAACCCACCCTAGAAGAGATTGATGCTTTGGAGGTGCAACTCCTCTCTTTTTTTTTGCATTTTGTTTTGAGTTTTCACAATCTAACATTAGTAGACAAATAGAATAAGGATTTATTAAGCATATTTTCTGCTGGATGGCCAAGCCAAGACTCTTAAGTGGGTTTTTTGTTATATTATGAACTTTTAATTTTTGGTGTTCTCCATTTCTGGGGAACCATTTAAAGGCTTATGAAAGGGATATAAAAATTACGATTATTTGACATAGATATTCGTCACATTGAATTCTCACTGTTTTGTTCCAGGAGGTACGCCTTGCAATTGAATATATTGTAATTCCTGGAGGGGAGCCAGTGGAGCTTCTCCCTCGACGCTCTGATATAGTTGCACGACAACTTGAGCTTGTGAAGAGCTATCATTTGGCTGCAGAAAATTCAGGTACTGAATTAAATCCCAGGTTGCAGATTCTTCCCCTGAGATTAAACAAAAAGTCTTCTTCTAAATCTTCCAAATCTGGTTCAACCTCACAAGTTGAAACATCCCAAAAATCACTAGCCAGCAGCGATGGAGGTACCAGTGTTGCCAGGCTACCATTCTTGCCTGAATAATTCAACCATGTCTTCAATTGTAAGTTTGTAGCAAACGTCAATCTTTGTTTGATACATACACGGATTTGTGTACATAATGTAATTTATGTATCTCTATCGTGTAATTATTTAACCTCGTGAAATATTATGTTATAACAATTTGTTGTCATTTCTTCTTTCTTCCAAGGATTGAAGCTTCAACACAATGGAACAATTAACCAGGATTTATTGTTAACGGAAAAAACAAAAGGACTTAGATGCCCTTGAATGAAAATTTAGTTTTTGAATTTGAAGTTTAAGAAAGAAACCTGAAGATAGACACGGTCATAAGTCGTGTTAGGTTGAATTTGATGCAGTTTGTTATACCTAAGGGTCGTTTCATGTTATGTCAAAACCTACAAAAGGCGGGTTGTGCTAGTCTGTGGTATGACAAGACCCAAAATACAATCTAAGATTGCCTCTGTGAGTTTTTAGAGGGGCCACTAGTGTCTTTTAACGGTTTAACCCGTCATATTATATATTTAAATTAACTTATATAAATTGTAGGTTTGAAACAATTTGTAAAATTGTGAATCATATTCTTACAAACTGTGACTTTTTACAACGAATTGACCCCACCTCCTAAACATGCCGAGCAAAAGAAGATCAAGAATAGTAATAATAAATAAAATAAGTTTGAGTTCTATATTTGAAAAATGCAAAACTAAATATATAAGAAAATTGGTTTAAATTCTAAAAATTTAAAAACTATTTTTTTTAAAATCCAAGTTGCTTTAATGTTTGGGATGGACTCTGGCCCTGAAGTGAAGGCCCAAGTGTAGCCCCACGTTCTTCAGCATGTTTATCCAATTTTTTATTGTACCCTAAAGAAATTTCGAAGTACAACCATATAAAGCAGCGACCTATTCAGGTTCGCCTATTTTAGGGTTGAAAAATCCATTTCTCAGAACAGCCAAAAAGGGGTAAAGCCAAAGAGGTAAGCAAAAATATTTTCGCGAAAAACAATCAGAATTTTACTAGTCTCTGTTTAATTATTTCGCTATTTTTGTGCAGTATCGCTTGTTTTGGTGTGTTTCAGAGAGAGACATGGCTGGTAAAGACGAGAACCGTATATTTGTCGGCGGACTGTCGTGGGACGTCAATGAGCGACAGCTCGAAAACGCGTTTTGTCGTTTTGGTAAAATTATCGACTCTCAGGTACTCTTAATTCTTAGTTCAAATCTCAGTTTTTTTTTTTTCATATCTAGTTTTAGTTTCGATTGTTTGGCTGCCTTGAACTCGTTTCTCTTGGACCGTTTGATTGGCTAGAGACTGGAAGGAAAATGAAAGAAAGTTTTACATCTCTATTTAAGGACCAATTTTCACATTCGCTTGTTAACATATATTCAGGACGAAGAGAAACAATAACAATAGTTGATGAATAATTTTTTACTCACTATTTTATTATTTAGTGTTTTATTTTTATTTTAATCATAGTTGATATTTAGCTGCTAATTTCATTCAATGCTCAATCAAAAGATTAGTCTCCATTCTTTGCATGTAGTCCACATTAATTATGTTGACATATATATTTGTTATCTGATTTTTATTTTTAGTCATCATATTAATTTTTTTCTGCTTGTTTCTTGCTCTCTATGGAATGCCCGTTGTGATCTATTGAGATGCCGTAGATGGATTTTTAAGCGGTTTTTTCTGGTCAGAATCGAGTTGCTGAAGCTCAGTTTCAGTTTGTGTAATTAGATTAAGGTGGTGGTAATGTTTAGTTTTTCCGGCGGCAAGCACTCACAATAATGAATGGATATCTGTCTGTATGGATTATAGTTCATGATAGGTAGTCAAAGTCATATACTTGGATTTGCCACTTTTGCCTTGGAAAGAGTTCTTGTTCATGGAAGGCACTTTGCTTGGACCTTAGTGATCTTGCTTAAAAGTATGGAACTGATATTATGCTGTTAAAACTGGCTGAATGATCAACAAGTTACTATAGCATACCATGAGACTTGCTTTCCTCTTGTATAAAATTTTCTGTTTTCCACAACTTTCACCTATCTGGATTGTGTGACCAATGATTTGAAGAGACTAAAGTGCTTAGTCTTTAATGACGTTGACACACTTGTTTGCCATGAGAATATGATTTGGTTCAGCTGGATAGAAGAAAAATTTTCTTTTCAGATGGCTTTCAACTACATTTTTAGTTAGAACACTATGTCGTTGTAAAGGTTCTATATGGGTTGTTGGTATGATTTTGGAGCTGGAATTAGTGTAGCTTTAAATGTTGATAAATAGGTGCCTATGTCAACCAAATTCAGTGGGTTCTAGAGCTTTCAGAAGCATTAAATATTCTATGGAGTTTTCTCAATGCAAAGACAAGTTGAGGTCATGTTGATTTTCTGGTCTGTCATTACTTATGAGATGAAAACTGGCATCTGCTTTCGAATGGGATGATATGCTGTCTCAAAAGTGGCAGATTGATGGAATTCACTTTTTCTTCTCTTCAGCCTTGTTCCGGGGGTTTTATCAGCTTTGAACTTCTCCATCATTACTCTGCAACAATTAGGCTAATATTTTTGGCTTAGCATGTGAAAGGATAAGACGATTCTCATTTTTTGTATTTTTTCCATTTTCAGAGCATTGATATGGTTGCTTATGTTAACTGCAAAATATAAACTTTCAAATCTTGTGTAAGCTCTTCAGACACTTGCTCTTTACCACTTCTTTGCACGTTGTCTTTCTTGGAAGCATACTAACAAGCTAGTCAGTGAACAGAATATACTTTGAGCCCTGAAGTGTTGAAGCCAATCAATTTTGAGTTTGGGTGCTTGTAGCTGGTGGCAGCTTTATTTCTGTCTTCTCTTCCCCTTTATGATTAGAGAACATTCTATCTACATATGACTGTCATACTGAAAGTATTTGAGTTTCAGCTTTCAGGGGATAGTTTTGTTCTTGAATCAAGTATCATTTGTTAGAGGTTGTCTTGATTTAACTCTCTCTTTTGTGATGGGTGCATGGACTCATTTTTTGAGTGCATATGTGACCTGTTTCTTTGGTTGCCTGCTGGCATGGTTGATGAAGCGCCATTGGAGGAACTAGAAACTTGAAGAATTTGGGAACAATAGTCAGAATGAAGAGATTGTTTGATGATATATGGTAGCTTGTAACTGATATTAGTTATTGTTGATAGCAGATTGATCAGTTCATAGTAAGTTTCTGTCATGGAGATATGTGCTGGCTACCTGTTTGGATTAAGGAAGGATTGTTTTTGTGACATCAAGAAGGATATCACCCCTGATATGCACGTATTAATATTCTTTTGTTGAGATGACCTAATAGTGGGATACAGCCATATTTATAGTAGTATGCACTCATGTCCAGTTCGAATATATTTATGCATTTGATATATGGCTGTTTAAGTACCGGTTTCACTGGAATGGTGTCTTGGTTCATCGAACGACAGCGACGTTGTAGATCTTCTTCTGCCTGGAAGAATTTCTTGCAATAACAAAATTACAGGAACGTTTTATTCATAATTTAAAGTTGAAAGTAAGTTGTTTGCTTGCTTAACAATTTGAAGGCAAGCTATTTCCTTGCTTGCTGTGTATTATGTATTGCAGAATTTACCCTGGAATATTTATCCCTGAGGTCTGAAATACTCAGTTTCTGAGGTATTTTCCATATGTTGTTATACTAGATTTGGATTGTTAATTATAAGCCACTCAAATATATAAGATGTTACTTTTCAAAGTATGCTTTATACTAACTAATATCACCCATTATTGAAGCTGGTTTAGTAGGTCAGATTGGTTACTGTCTCTAATTGTTCTGTTAGCTTGTCATCCTTGTATAATGTCGTTTTCTTGTGCATTCTCATTTATTCAATATACTTTTAACAATAGTTAAGCGTGATTAATGGTCAGTCCAGTTTGATGAAATTCATTTTAAGTTTATGGTGAAAGATTTTTTAGAAATCTAATTGTTATCTGTATGATTCAAGTTACAGTCTCCTTTCCTTTTGGGGTACATGATTTTTAGTCATAGGAACTTTTTTTTTTTTGTATGGCCTCTTTTCTTTTGAAGTACATGGTATGACCATTAATCATTATCTTATTTATGAAGTTTCAAGATCTCCCTGTAGAGGTTTTGTCCATATTGCCAAATAATTGGCAAGGAGCAAGTTTCAAGTGTTTTCTTGTTTTGCTTTTTATTATATTTTAAACATATTGTTGTTAATCTCATGTCTTCACAATAATGCCAATTTGTTGGTATTGGATTCTTTTCTGTGGTTTTGGATTGTCTGCAGTCATGCTATTTCTTGGCATCAGATTCTCTTGTGTATTCATGTAGATCATGATGGAAAGAGATTCAGGCCGTCCACGTGGATTTGGGTTTGTAACATTTGCAGACCGCCGAGCAATGGAAGATGCCATTAGAGAAATGCATGGACGAGAGTTTGGTGAAAGGATAATCTCTGTCAACAAGGCTCAGCCCAAAATGGGAGGGGAGGATGTAGACCGTGGCTATAGGGGAGGCTACCCATCTGGTGACAGGAGAAGCTATGGTGGAGACAGGCCTGCAGGGCAAGATGAATGTTTCAAGTGTGGACGACCTGGACATTGGGCCCGTGATTGCCCTTCTGCTGGTGGTGTCAGAGGTGGTGTTGGAGGTAAACTTTCATCACGTTCCAGGTATGGAGGAACTGGTGGCCGTGGGTACCAGTTTGGAGGAGGTCATGATCGATACATGGATGGTCGATATGATGGTGGGCATTATCATTATGGGGACAGGGACCATTATGACAGCAGAGATAGCAAATATGGGGGATCTGATATCTATGCTAATGACAGGTATGGAGCTTCTGATGATGGATATCTGCTCAACACAAATACATAATGCTAAGCACTTCAATTAATAGATTACAAAAAAATAAAGCCCTTTCTTTCTTTGACCAACATTTTCTAACAATGTAGGTACCAACCAGGTGGAGATCGTGGTGCAAGTGATCGGTATGGTGGTTTAGATCGCTATCCTCACAATGGTTATGGCAGAGACGGAGGCAATGGAAAGGATGATGGTCCACGAGGAGGCAGCTATAGGTATGGAAATGGAAGAGGGCCGGCACGGGATGAAGGAAGAAGCTATAGAAATAGGGCAGGTCCATATGATCGCCCTAATAGAGGGGATCGCCTGCCCTTTGATCGTTACTAATTTACATCCCTTAACTTTTTTGGATAATATTTAGGTGTAAAACATGTTTTAGGTACTGGTTTTGTTCTTTGAAAATCATGTAGGATGGTGCGTTTGCATGCGATGAGCAGCAACATTTTGAATTTCCATTTTCTAATCGGATTTAATTTATTTTATATGTTGAAAGGGAAAAAAAAAAAAAAAAAGGCAGCGTAATCGTAAATTTGTAGTCTTGTATATGTCATGATTGGCTGGACTAACGTGTTTGTAAGAGTGCCGTAGGGATTGCTTAGCCTAAGAAAGCTACTATATTTCTTGATTTTTAAGTTTAACAATAAAATCCTTCAAACTACAAAATAAATTTAAATCAATAATTAGCTCATTAAGTATATAATTTCATAACTTAATTAAAAAAAAACTTTAAAATGGTTACTGGCTCCGTTTATTGTGAAATTGCTATTATATCATTTATTTTATTTTGACACTTTAAAAAAAAAAACTTAATTATAAAAAAATTTAGTTATTTTATCACATGGAGAAGAGAGTAATTAATTAAACAAAGGTGCAGTTGACACTAGCATGTGAAACAGATTGGCAAAAATATATTTTAAGTGCGGTAGACTGACTTATTCATTTGACAAAGTAATAAATGGCTTGCTTGACTTACATTTTCACTCTTTTTCGCTTTCCATATTTATATATCAAATTGCACTTTCCAACTTCCAAGGGCAATCTTTGCAATAATTTATGCGCACGATGCCCTGGATTGTTGGGCATTGACTATGAATAAAGTATACGTATGAACACGAACTCGATAGAAACAACCCACGCTTGCTTGCTTGCTTTAGTGTTCTGGAATTATAAAGTAAGATTTTTATTCCCTAGAATTTGCTCTTTACAAGGATCAAAATGATGCTGAAAGAGAAGGGAATATACTTTTATCAAAGAAATTTACAAGACAAAATGTATTTGTGCCAAACCTCTATAATGGAATTGTTACTTTCCATCATTATGAGTTATTGGTAAAAAAAATATATATATATATATATATGGTCCTAATTATTCCCTTCTTCAACTTTTAAAAAGTGATTGAGGCCTTGTCTTGTTTTAAGAGTTCAAGACCCAAATGCTGGATGGCACAATTATGATGGAAACCTATATACTTTTCGAAAATAATAATTATTTTTAAGTATATAAATAGATATATAATTATTATTATATATTATTAAATAATAAAATTATTTAAATTAAATAATTATTTAATTTTGATAATTAAATAATTTTCATATTAAAAAAAGAATCCGTAAAGGTAGGAAGTCATCAACTGAGTTTTGTTTTGAGTGGTTATTTAAAATTGAAGCATTTAAGGGGAGTGATTTTCCAAAAATTTTGGGTGAAAAGATAATTTGCTCTAGAAGTAATAATGTCTTTGATCATGATTGTCATTTAGATGATGGCCAAAAGAGATGACATTTCCCACCTAGGTTCATTGAAATAACAAATGTCCACGTTTTAAATTTTAAAAGTAAGATTCCCACCATTTTTCAAAAATTAAAGGTAAACATGTTTATGGAAAACTTTAAAATTACCAATTATACTCTTGAAAAGGTTGATTAAAATATAATATTTTAAAATTAATTATACTTTAATATTTTAAGAGTTTATGATAAAATTTTAAATTAGGTAAAAATATATTAAAAATTAATATTTATATTAAAAATTAATAATAGTATTATAGTTTTAATTAAAAAATAAAAAACAATATTATATTTTTTTATATCACCATATAATTAAATATTATTTTATTTTTAATTTAAAATAATTTAATTATATAATAATATATCATCTAAACATCTAAATTATATATAAAAATATATTTGTATATAGTTTTGCTTAAAAAGTGAATTAACGACTCTGCGAAGTTTTCAAACGTCACCCCACCGAATCAAATTATTAGAGGCGCAATCAAGTTTTAATCAATCAAAAAATTATGCCACGTGTCGCGTGCTCAATATCTAATCATCAACATATAATATGAATCTCGAATCTACCTAGCAAATACTATATATATATAGTATTCAAGTCAATAAGAACTACTTACTGAAAGTGATTTTTCGTTGGTTGAATTCATATTTTAATATTATTTCTAGGTTTCATAAATTATATTATAATTCAATTTTACATATAGGTATATGATAAAACAAGCGAATCAATTGTAAAATTAACGAGTAATCCATTTAAATATATATACAAATTTTAGATTTTAAAATCTATATTTATAGATTTATAAATTTTTATGGATAGATTAAATATATCTATATACTCCTTTTTTTTATTTTTTAATTTAAAATTATATAATAATATATTATTATTTATTTATAAAATTATGTATATTATTTATATATATAATATTACTCAACTCAAAATACCTTATACTGAAATCTTTTCCTATCTAAGTTTTCGTCCAAGTGGTTGAACCAATTATTATAAATTCATTTGGAAAACCAATTATTAACTAAAAAATCTATTTGTTTAACGGTGGCATATCTTTTGATTGATTTTGACACCAATTGTTGTTGAATATTGACTCAAATTGATTCAAATTTTGTTTAAATATTTTCAAATGATGATTTCAGATGGTGTAGGCTTTTTAATTTTGTTGTACCAAGTAATTGACACCATGATTCTAGAAATAATCCAACAAAATTTTATTAAAAACATAATTTATAGCAACCAATTTAAGAGGCAGTCCATATATATATATATATATATATATATATATATATATATATATATATATATATATATATATATTTTAATTAGAAATCTCGTTTGTAATTTACGGTCCGTATTTCACACTATATATAATTATATTCAATAAATAAATAAATATTTATTAAAAATTAAACATGTTTCTCTTTTTTTTTGTGCTTTTTTTTTTCTACTTCAAATATGTAAATTGAATTTTTGTATTTCATTTTTTTTTAGGAGTCATTGATTTATTAAATAATACAAACGCAATTTTTGCGTTTTAAATTTCATTATTTTAATTCATAAGATCCGAGATGATGGGCAATTTGGCTAATATCCCACACGTTACATTTTCAATATTATGATTGTGCCTTGAATAAATTTATACAAAATAAAATATTAAAAAAAATCCACTTACAAAAAAACAATGTAAGTCAAAGTTTAAGTTTAATAATTAATTGATATTATGAAATAATTTAACTTAATTTAATTTGAATAGTCAAGGAAAGAAAGAAGGCCGGTGGGGGCAAGTAAGAAATAATTATATACATAGGTTTTCACACTGAGTTTTGTCAACGCAATTATTCATACCTATGAATATTCAATTCACTTGACTGATTACGTGTTTATTTGAGGAGTTTTACGTGTTTTGGGAATATTAAATCGTGGATTATCACTAACTTAAGTTAGCAGCCGTTCTTAGCTGCAACGACTTTGAGGATTAATCGAGTATTTTTTTTTATTTTTTTATATCAAAGAATTTTATTAGAATTAATTTTTTTTTAAGTCAAAATAATCGTATTAAACAAATAATATTTTTAATTAGTTTTCGATCTCACAGTCAGATCAACAAAAAAATTTAATATTAAAATATTATAAAAAAGTTTAAACTCATAAATTTTTATAAATAAAACTTTTTTGTTATTGCTTAAATTGTTCTTTGAACAGTGCGTTTATTACAAAGGGCTGGCCGGTGGAGTCGTTCCTACACCTGTCTTGCTTTTGACCCAAGACTTTTGCTTGCTGTGTCAGTTGCAGTGAAATCTCAAATTTATATTCTTCAATTAAACAAAGAACTATTCCCTACTCAAAGAATACTGTTTTTCAAGGTTTTTCTATATTAATTTTAAAAATTTTATTTATTCACTTATAAATGATTAAAATTAATTAAATTTATTAGTTATATTATTTTTTTTAAACTCTAAAAATTAACAATTCTCTTTATCAAAATTTTTAAAAATAGTTTTTCCCCCCTTACGGTTTTAAATTTTCAAACTTGATTACATCTCCAGTTGTCGACCATCCTTCCTCCTAACCTCTTTTCAACCCCCAATTAATAAAAATTGATTGAAAATTTAGACGAAAGTCATTTAGAAGATTTCCAAACAATTTTTATTGATCGATGGTTGAAGAGAGATTAAAAAAGAGAGATAAGATGGGAGGGAAGATAATTGACTGTCAAAGATGATAAATGGTTGTCAAAAAGAAAAAAAGAAAAAAAGAAAAATCTTCTAAAAAAATTATCACTTTTTAAATTTTAAGAAAAATTTAAAGTGAGAGAAATTATACGTTTTTAAATTAAGAAAAGAAAATATGATAAAAATTTAATTTTTAAAATTTTTTATTAAATAATAGTTTTACGCTGTTTTTAATTAAATTTTTTAATAAAAATTATCTTATAAATAAATATTTAAATTTTTAAAAATTTAATGATGTAATTTTGAAGTTGTACCATGTCCTAGGTGGGAAAAAGTCTTTTGGCCTTTTGTGTTCAGCATTTGAATATTCTTGCCAGACAAAGTTTCGGGAGAAACGGATTTTGAGCAAGATTCCATGGCAGGATTGCCGCGGGTAAATCTGGAATTAGCTGACGGAATAATCGATCGAGTGCACAAGGGAGAGAATTATAAAAAGGTCGATTTTGTCGGCTTGAGCTCCGACTAATCTTGCCATAAATGAATGTTCAATGATTACAAAGTTGGCCCTCTGTGAGTAAAATATTTGTATATTTTATTCAATATTTTTAAAATTAGATTAGTAATTAAATTAATTATCATATTAGATATAGTTTGATTGATTTAATCAGAAAATTAATTAATTTAATTTATTATCAAATTATAATAAATAAATTTTACTTAAAAAATTATAAAAAATAAAATTAATTAAGATATTTATACATATAACGATTATAATATATATTTTTAAAGAGTAATAATTATTTATTTGATTTCAATAAAATAAGTCTCAATCTCATGATATAAAAACACATAATTTTGTAAATTATTGTCTATATAAAATATTTAAATAGATTTGAGATATTTTTTTCTTTTTATTTCATTTTTGAACTTATTTTTCTTTACAAACTTTTAGAAATTTATCCAATCTAATAAAGAATAATCAAATTATTCAAAAATAATTAAAATTTAAAAAAAGTCAAAAGTCAAATTCAATCAAACTTGATTTTGATAAGTTCATTTGATCAAACTCAGTTTTTAATCGAATTTGATCGAATTAATAATAAAACTAATTTTTTATATTAATTAGATAAGATTTAGAGCTAGTTTTTTATTTAATCAGTTTAATCAATCGATTTAATTTGATTTTTAAATTATTAATATAAAGTAGTTTATGGTTGACGATTTTAAAAACTCTTAAACGAATTTTTATTAATAACGAGGATATATTCAAAACTTTAATTTAGCACTTATATTGCCTTTATATTTATCATGAAGAATCTTAACACTTTAAACATTTTTCATCCAAAATTTCATACAAATTTTATTTAAAATAAAAAATTAATTAATAAAGTATAATTTTGTATAAAAATAGTTTATTTTCCTAAAAAATAATAGATTTTTCATTAAAAAAAGGTTTAAATTTGAAAAACTCAATAAATACGATGACACATAGTAAATTTTTATCACTCCTAATGATTGTTTATTACATATAATCACTATTTTTTAATTTGTTATTTATCACATTAAATTACTTTTTATTATGACATTATTCAATAGGTTTGCCCACTATTGCACATAAATAAAACCTAGGAATCTCTAAAATTTCTTTATGGATAGAATCAAACAGGGAAATTATAAAAAATGGTCAAAATATTCTCTCACTAAGCAAAAATACCCAAAATCACTATTCTTAAGCAAAAATACCCATGACTTTTTCTAAAATACCAAAATTATCTTTTTCCTCATTTATATAAACACTTCTCACTCATTATGAAGGGTTAAATGAAATTTTATTAAAATTAGGAGGACATTTTGATATTAAACATTATAATAGCATTATACTTTTTTTAAATTATCAAAATTTTTCTTCCCCTCATTTACATAAACCCTCCTCACTCATTATGAGGGGTTAAATAAAATTTTATTAAAATTAAGGGGGCATTTTGATATTAGGGGTTAAATACCAGATTTCTGAAGAATTTTTCAATTATTGCCATTCTAGGGTATTTCAACTTTCAGAATTCGAATTTCAGTTCTGTTTTTTCGAATTTCACCATTTTACGATATATCGATTCATATTTTCCAGATTTTCGAAGAATTTTTTTATTGTCGCCATTCTAGGGTATTTCAACTTTTAGAATTCGAATTTCAGTTCTGTTTTTTCGAATTTCATTTTTTTACGATATATCGACTCATATTTTCTAGATTTTCAAAAAAAATTTTGATTGCTATCATTCTAGGGTATTTCAACTTTTAGAATTCAAATTTCAATTCTGTTTTTTCGAATTTTCTTGTTTTACGATATATCGATTCGTATTTTCTATATTTTCAAAGAATTTTTCGATTGTTGCCATTCTAAGGTATTTCAATTTTTAGAATTCGAATTTCAGTTCCGTTTTTTCGAAATTTACCGTTTTACGATATATCGATTCGTATTTTTCAAAATTTCCAAAGAATTTTTCTATTGTTGCCATTCTAGGGTATTTCAACTTTTAGAATTTGAATTTCAGTTCTGTTTTTTCGAATTTCACCATTTTACGATATATTGATTCATATTTTCCAGATTTTCGAAGAATTTTTTTATTGTCGCCATTCTAGGGTATTTCAACTTTTAGAATTCGAATTTCAGTTCCGTTTTTTCGAATTTTATCGTTTTACGATATATCGACTCATATTTTCCAGATTTTCAAAAAAAATTTTGATTGTTGTCATTCTAGGGTATTTCAACTTTTAGAATTCAAATTTCAATTCCGTTTTTTCGAATTTTCCTGTTTTACGATATATCGATTCGTATTTTCTATATTTTCAAAAAAAATTTCGATTGTTGCCATTCTAGGGTATTTCAATTTTTAGAATTCGAATTTCAGTTTCGTTTTTTAGAATTTTACCGTTTTACGATATATCGATTCGTATTTTTCAAAATTTCCAAAGAATTTTTCGATTGTTGTCATTCTAGGGTATTTCAACTTTTAAAATTCTAATTTCAGTTCTGTTTTTTTGAATTTTCTCGTTTTACAATATATCGATTCGTATTTTTCATATTTTCGAAGGATTTTTCGATTTTTGTCATTCTAGGGTATTTCAACTTTTAGAATTCGAATTTCAGTTCCGTTTTTTTGTATTTTCCCGTTTTACAATATACCGATTCGTATTTTTCATATTTTCGAAGAATTTTTCGATTGTTGTCATTCTAGGGTATTTCAACTTTTAGAATTCGAATTTTAGTTACACTTTTTCGAATTTCATCGTTTTACAATATATCGATTCGTATTTTTCATATTTTCGAAGGATTTTTTGATTATTGTCATTCTAGGGTATTTCAACTTTTAGAATTCGAATTTCAGTTCCGTTTTTTTGTTTTTTCCCGTTTTACAATATATCGATTCGTATTTTTCATATTTTCGAAGAATTTTTCGATTGTTGTCATTCTAGGGTATTTCAACTTTTAGAATTCGAATTTTAGTTACACTTTTTCGAATTTCATCGTTTTACGATATATCGATTCGTATTTTCTAAATTTCTAAAGAATTTTTCGATTGTTGTCATTCTAGGGTATTTCAACTTTTAGAATTCGAATTTCAGTTCCGTTTTTTCGAATTTTCCCGTTTTACGATATATCGATTTGTATTTTCCATATTTTCGAAGAATTTTTCGATTGTTGCCATTCTAGGATATTTCAACTTTTAGAATTTGAATTTCAGTTCTGTTTTTTCGAATTTTCTCGTTTTACGATATATCGATTCGTATTTTTCATATTTTCGAAGGATTTTTCGATTGTTGTCATTCTAGGGTATTTTAACTTTTAGAATTCGAATTTTAGTTACACTTTTTTGAATTTCATCGTTTTACGATATATCGATTCGTATTTTCCATATTTTCGAAGAATTTTTCGATTGTTGTCATTCTAGGGTATTTCAACTTTTAGAATTCGAATTTTAGTTACACTTTTTCGAATTTCATCGTTTTACGATATATCGATTCGTATTTTCTAAATTTCTGAAGAATTTTTCGATTGTTGCCATTCTAGGGTATTTCAACTTTTAGAATTCGAATTTCAGTTCCGTTTTTTTGAATTTCCCAGTTTTACGATATATCGATTTGTATTTTTCATATTTTCAAAGAATTTTTCGATTGTTGTCATTCTAGGGTATTTCAACTTTTAGAATTCGATTTCACCGTTTTACGATATATCGATTCGTATGTTTCAAATTTCTGAAGAATTTTTTGATTGTTGCCATTCTAGGATATTTCAACTTTTAGAATTCGAATTTCAGTTTCATTTTTTTTAATTTCACCATTTTATGATATATTGATTCGTATTTTCTAAATTTCTGAAAAATTTTTCAATTATTGTCATTCTAGGGTATTTCAACTTTTAGAATTCGAATTTCAATTCCGTTTTTTTGAATTTCACCATTTTACAATATATCGACTTATATTTTTTAGATTTTCGAAGATTTTTTCGATTGTTGCTGGATAGTAACATCACTCAAATCACATATAAGCATAAAATCAAATACATATCGATATATAATGACAGATAAAGTACATCGTACATATACGCACATACAATAAAATATACATACGAACATATGAAGAACGATAAATAAATAATGAGCTAACTAAATATACATCCGTGAGCTACTCGATATAGTGAAAATACAACTGTGACGCTAAACGGCGACGCATAGAGGTAGACGACTCTGAGGGAAAATCAACGCTCCGTGACAATGTCAAACACTCAAAAAACGTAACATAAACACTCCACAATCACCGAATCTCAGTCCCTACTGAGGGACATTTGCTCGATATAAAGTGAGGGAATCACGTCGTGGAGTTTGTCCAGAAGCGGTCCAAAAACTCGTCGCCTCTAATAACGCGGGTATGAATATCAGATACGGTCGCATCCGCTGCTCAAAAGACCTCATATTCCCCAAATATGATACATCCGAATCGTATACTGTAATCGATCACTCATGAAAATTTATAACTCCGGCCGCCCAATGTGCGCAGTCGAAGTTTATAGGGATATAAACCTATAAACAATGACAAATTTTAGTTAATAATAGACTAATTCAATGTAGTGAAAATACATATATACTATACCTGATCGATCATCCCCCATGGTCGATACAACAGTCTCGGGGTGTACGCTGCCTCAACCATCCTCGTGAAGAGCCCCGAAAACTCAAACTCCTCAAACGGTATGGTCTGCCAACTTTTCTAAGCCATCTCAATATGGTCTCCGAAGAATGTGTAGGCAGTCATCCACCGCTGTGAAACAGTCGCACAATGGTCGTTCTGGTGCCGACGTAATAAAGTCAAAAACGAATCCACATGCTAAAATGGTATAAATAAGTTCACATGTGTTAGTTATTGATAAATATATCAAACTTTTTTGGGAATTATATACTATAGACAACTTACATCGTCGGTCAGCCACTCACGCAACTTTACCACAAGCAGCCAAAAACTGTGCTTTGACTTCGACCGGATGAAGTAGACATCATGTGTGTCGGAAGCCGCAGCTCTGGTGTACCACTTCCTCACGCTCTGAGGTAAGATTCCTCACGCTCTGAGGTAGAGGATGGAATGGTCCTAAGTTGCCGTTTCGCCCTCTCTTTGAGTGGATTTGTATACGAAGTGACAACTAGCATACCCTTCCAAATGATCCGGCCACGTGCTGTACGAATAAGCTGCATGATCCCAAAAAACAATTAATTCATCATTCCATCCTACGTAACAAAACCCCTCAATCAATTCAACGAAAACAACCAAGAATCAAAACATTTTAAGCATTGTTCAAACCGTAAACCCTAAAATTTTAAACCGAAAAATCTCAATCAAATCTCAATAATATGAGCAATAACTTGATCCAAACAAGATTACGGGAGATATACTAACCTTCTTTGGCATTTGCGGTTGCCGGAAAGCAAGAAAATCAGTGGAAATGAGGTTCGACCGTGGGATGACCGTGGGAAAGGGGAAAGTTTGAATTTTCTTTAAATTTGCACAATAAAATGACCGTGGGAAGTGATGAAATTTGCTTTGTTTATATATGGGGGCAGTTTTGTCATTTCACAAAACCTGGGCAATTTTGTTAAACCTGAATTTTTTGGATAATTTCGCTTAGACCCCCTTAATTTTGCCTACTTTTTATAATTTCCCAATCAAACAAGACATAAAATTTCCATGTATTATTAAGTTTTCATCCCCATCTCTTTTACCTGACTTTTCTTCAACTATCATGCATTCTATGCAAGTCTACCATCAAGTCTTTTTCAATGTTTTATCCTCTCTCTCTCAACACTCTCAAAGCGCACGCTTTCCCTGCATATAAACTCCCTCAACACCTCCATTTTCCTACATACAAAGCTCCACTCCTCGTCCATACTCACCAAAACACATAAAAAAAATGGTGGCTGAATCACCCGTTAGCGGCCCTAATCTGATCAACATGAGGGGCTTCGCAATCCAAGTCATCACCGGCCGGTGGTTCATGGTCTTCGCTTCACTGCTGATCATGGCCGCCGCGGGTGCAACTTACATGTTTTCCCTCTACTCAAACGAGATCAAAGAATCCCTTGGTTACGACCAATCGACGCTCAATCTCCTCAGCTTCTTCAAAGACTTAGGCGCCAACGTCGGCGTTCTTTCCGGTCTCATCAACGAGGTGACCCCCCCGTGGGTGGTTCTCTTTATTGGAGCAATAATGAATCTTTTCGGCTACGCCATGATTTGGCTTGCAGTGTCGAAAAAAATCGCTAAGCCTCGGGTTTGGCTGATGTGTTTATACATTTGCATTGGTGCCAACTCTCAGTCTTTCGCCAACACTGGCGCTCTAGTTACTTGTGTGAAGAATTTTCCTGAGAGCCGCGGCGTCGTTTTGGGGATTTTAAAAGGCTATGTTGGTCTCAGCGGCGCCATAATCACTCAGTTGTATCATGCCTTCTATGGGGATAATACTAAAGCTTTGATTTTGCTTATCGGTTGGCTTCCGGCAGCCATTTCTATTATTTTTCTCAGGACTATTCGGATAATGGAGGTCGTCCGCCAGCCGAATGAGCTGAAAGTGTTTTACAATTTTCTCTATATATCTCTAGGCCTTGCCGGGTTTTTAATGTTAATAATCATCATAGAGAAACAGTTCACTTTCAATCAAGGGGAGTATGGCGGAAGCGGAGCCATGGTTATTTTCTTGCTCTTTTTGCCTCTACTTGTTGTTGTGATAGAAGAATACAAGCGATTGAAATTGAAACAAATCATCTTGAATGATTCTCGTCCGATCAACGTAGTCTCAGATGAGAAACAGATTGAAAAGACGGCTTCAACATCACCGCCACAGCCGCAACTGCCACCGTCAACTTCCACCGAGAAAAGTTCAATGGAACCTGCAGTAGCAGTTCCGCCAGAGAAACACAAACAACCTTCATGCTGGACAACTTGTTTTCAGCCACCAGACAGGGGAGAAGACTACACAATTCTTCAAGCTCTCTTTAGCATGGACATGCTGATTCTCTTCGTCGCTACAATATGCGGTGTCGGTGGAACCTTAACGGCGATCGACAATATGGGTCAAATCGGAAGTTCACTGGGATACCCGACTAAAAGCATAAGCACTTTCGTTTCACTCGTCAGTATCTGGAATTATCTCGGCCGAGTTTTCGCCGGTTTTGTCTCCGAAATCATTCTTGTCAAATACAAATTTCCTCGCCCTCTCATGCTCACAATCATCCTCTTAATATCCTGCGTCGGTCATCTTCTCATAGCCTTCAATGTCCCCAATGGGTTATACGTAGCATCAATTATCATCGGCTTCTGTTTCGGCGCTCAATGGCCATTAGTTTTCGCCATAATTTCCGAAATTTTCGGCCTCAAATATTACTCAACCTTGTACAATTTCGGGGGATCCGCCAGCCCCGTTGGCTCATATTTGCTAAATGTGAGGGTGGCCGGACATTTATATGACAGAGAAGCCGAGAGGCAACTGGTGGCAGCGGGACTCACCAGGAAGGACGGCAAAGATCTTACATGTGTCGGAGTTGAGTGCTTCAAATTGTCTTTTATTATAATTACGGCGGCAACTTTGTTTGGTTGCCTAATTTCACTGATTTTGGTGCTGAGGACGAGGAAATTTTACAAGAGTGACCTCTACAAGAAGTTCAGAGAAGCTGCAAAAACTGCAGAGATGGAAATGGCGATGGAAAATCGAAATGGAGTTCGGTCATAGGAGACAAATTTCAAGATCATTATATTGGATAAATTTAGTATAAAAAAATATTGAACTGAATTCCACATTTATACTATTGTGGATTTTGTTTGTATATTTCCACTCCAGAGTGATCAACATTTTCTATTTTAGCGGGAAAAAAAAACATTTTCCCATCCACTTATTAAATGTATTAAGCATACTTAATAAAATCTAATTACGAAAATTTTATCAAGAAAAACAAATAATAACATTATTTATTAATTATTTTTAAGATTTATTTTATGATTAAATAAATTTAAATTATGATAAAATAATATTTATAAAGTATACATTTATTTATATATTTAAAATCAATATGTATGATATTACTCAAAATAAGTCTACTAACATTATCAGGCCACAATTTAGCTGTACGGCAACCCAATTGATGTTGTAAATGACCAAGAAATAAGGAGAAGAGGGCTGGTGGTTGATAAAGAAGGAATCTGTGACCAGAAGTAGCTGGAGACAAGGAGGGCCAAAGAAAAATTGAAAGTATTTAAAGTTGGGTGTACCAGAGCCAGACAGCAGTTGGAGGGTGACACTGGCAGAGGAGGAAGTTGGGGTGCAATGTCATTTTCGAAAAATAAAATAGTTATGGATAAAATGATTTTTTTGTGTGTGTTATATTATGATCTTATTTCGCTTACAAAAAACTATTTTTTAAATGGCAGTTTTAGATAAGTGAAAGGGACAATATTTCATCTAATATTTAATCTAATCTTTAAAATATATCTATGGTAATTAAAAATTTTAAATATTTATCGATCTTTAAACTGTTATTAAATATAAGAATAAAATAATTATTAAATAAAAATATTTAAAAAATATAATTTTTTCTTATTTTCTCTCTTAGGTTTTAAAAATTAATATTTTATATCATATTAGAATTTTGAAAAGTGAGTTTTTCCCCTTTAAATCCTTAAGTTTTTTCTTCACCCCTTCCTCTGACCATCGACATTCGATGAGGTGCATTGATGGATGACGAGTGTTGTCCAGATTTGGACAATGCTCGTCGTCCTTTGCTAGGCGACTAAATGTTGTCCATTCTCTAGATGACACTCGTTGTCCAGATTTAAATGACAAAATGTCGTCCAGAATAAACAACGCTTTGTAGTCTAGAAATTTGGACGACGAAACATCTTTAGATCTAGACGACATTTGTCATCCTTGGACAATAGTGGTTGTCCTCTAGACAACTCTATCTTGTTTGTCCAGCATTGGACAACCGTTTACTGGAGAAAGTGACCGAATTTCAGGTTTGGCATCCTAGGAGAAAAAATAAATTTTTCAGAAGGCCAAAGGACTATTTCCCACCCAAAGTATGTGGTTTTCCCAAGTTTCCTCTTATTAATTTTGAAAATCTTATTTACCCACTCATGGACTGTTAAAATTAGTTGAGTCCATTAGTTATATCATTTCTCACCTCTAAACCCTAAAAACTAACAATTTCTCTTAACCCAAATTTAAAAAAATAACATTTTCCCCTCTAGGGTTTACAATTTTCAGAGTCAAATTTTCGACGTCGTTTCTTCCTGTTCGACGACCTCTAGGCGACCCCTCTTCCTCTCCGATGTGACCTTCTTTTGGTAGTTGTCTTGGGCACGGTCTTCCTTTTGTAGTCGACAAAGACAACTCGTCTTCGTCAACAACCGTGCCCAGGATAATTGCAAGAAGGAGGCTACGTTAGAGAGGAAGAGACGCCTAGAGGTCGCTGGAGAGGAAGAAACAATGCCGAAACACTAACTCTGAAAAATTGAAAACCCTAAGGGGGAAAATATTGTTTTTTAAAACTTATGTTGGGAGAAATTGTTAGTTTTTAGGGTTTAGGAGAAAAATAAAATAAAATTTAAGTTTATTTTTAATAATACAGACAAACTAATGATTTTACGTTTGAAACCGTTAATTTTAACTGGTCACGGGTGGATAAACATAATTTTCAAAGTTAACAGAGAAAAAATTAGGAAAACAACATACCTTGGGTGAGAAATAGTCCTTTGGCCTTTTCAAAACTTAATATAGAGAAAATTTTTTAGTTTTTTAAATTAAAAAGAGAAAATAAGATATAATTTTAATTATTTTAATATTATTAGTAAAATAATAATTTTATATTTTAATTATAATAGTAAATTTATGAATATATTTTAACAGACTAAAATTTGAATAAATATTTAAATTTTTTTTTCTTATGGATATCAGTTCATCAAATTTTGGGTGGGACATAGTCGCTTGGCCTTTTATATGACTTTCTGGTGGGTCGTTTCATAAATTTTGTTTGGTCGTGATTAAATTAATCCATATCATGGGCCAGCTTTTGCTTTTTGACTTAGATCAAAATGAGGAATAACTTCAGGCTTTAGTTAGCCATTCATGCGCACCTGGGTTTCAGACAACAATATGCTGGTCCATTGCTATTTCATTACTCTGACTTTGTGGCATGGACCAACTTAAAGATAATGAAACTTGAAAGAATAACATGAGGGTATTTTTGTCCTCTAGACAACTCTATCTTGTTCGTCCATCATTGGACAACCGTTTACTGGAGAAAGTGACCGGATTTCAAGTTTGGCATCCTAGGAGAAAAAATAAATTTTTCAAAAGGCCAAAAGACTATTTCTCACCCAAAGTATGCGGTTTTCTCAAGTTTTCTCTTATTAATTTTGAAAATCTTATTTACCTATCAATGAACTGTTAAAATTAATTGAATTAGTTAGTTATATCATTTCCCCCCTCTTAAACTCTAAAAACTAACAATTTCTCTAAACCCAAGTTTTAAAAAACAACATTTTCCTCCCTAGGGTTTCCAATTTTTATATTCAAATTTTCGATGTCGTTTCTTCCTGTTTGACGACCTCTAGGTGATGTCGCTTCCTCTTCGATGTGACCTCCTTTCGACAGTTGTCTTGGGCACGGTCTTCCTTTAGTCATCGACAAAAACGACTTGTCTTTGTCAACGACCGTGCCTAAGACAACTGCTGGAAAGAGACTGCGTTGGAGAGGAAAAGACATCGCCTGGGGGTCTTCGAAGAGGAAGAAACGACACTGAAAAACTAACTCTGAAAAATTGAAAACCTTAAGGGGAAAAATGTTATTTTTTAAAACTTGGGTTGGGGGAAATTATTAGTTTTTAGGGTTTAAAGGAAAAATCAAATCAAATTTAAGTTTATTTATAATAATACAGACAAAATAATGATTTTACTCTTAAAACCGTTAATTTTAACCGGTCATGGGTGAGTAAACGGAATTTTCAAAGTTAACAGAGAAAAAATTGGAAAAACAGCATACCTTAGGCGAGAAATAGTCCTTTGGCCTTTTCAAAACTTAATATAGAGAAAAAAATTTAGTTTTTCAAATTAAAAGAAGAAAATAAGATATAATTTTAATTATTTTAATATTATTAATAAGATAATAATTTTATCTTTTAATCTTAATAGAAAATTTGTGGGTATATTTTATAAAACTAAAATTTGAATAAATATTTAAAGTTTTCTCTCTTTTGGATATGTATTTATCACTTCATCAAAATTTGGGTGGGACATAGTCGTTTAGCCTTTTAGATAACTTCCCAGTGGGTCGTTTCATTAAGTTTGTTTGGTCCTGATTAAATTAATCCATATCATGGCCAGCTTTTGCTTTTTGACTTTGATCAAAACGAGGGATGACTTCAGGCTTTAGTTAGCCATTCATGCGCACCTGGGTTTCAGACTACTATATGCTGGTCCATTGCCACTTCATTACTCTGACTTTGTGGCGTGGACCAACTTAAAGATAATGAAACTTGAAAGAATAACATGAGGGTACTTTTGTCATTTCATCTATAAGTTATAAGTATCATACTTGACAAATTTGAGCACTTCTCGACTGAAATGCAATGAAGTCGCAGTCGCTTTTAGATAACTCTACGCTAACTACTTTACGTGGCTAGTTGCTGTTTAATTTGGTCAATGGGTCTCTGTCCAAATCAGAAATTTCAGGCCTGCATTGAATAGTATAAATTGCAAGAAACAAAAGCCGGAGTTAATGACCGCCAAGTTTGAAGATTCAGAGTTGGAAAAAAGTTTATAACTAGAAAACAAACACACCACCATTTTCTAGAACGAAAGGGACAAAAAGAAATATCGTCGAAGGGATGAGGAAGGTTGATAAGTAAATGTTTCTTCATTTTTATGAGGCCGTCAACGCTTTGGCTGTCACCCCATAAATCTGAATTATTTTTACAGACTGTGATGTGGAATCTTAACCTTTATTTTATATAATGATTGATTGATGGGCAATAATATTTGCCCACTGCTTGTAGAATATAATTGGGGTCCTTTTATCTGCTTGCTTACTTTACTTAGATACAAATTTTATTTAATTTCTTAATAACTGATCTTTGTTATTATCGCTAATGAATGAGTCATTACCATAAATTAATCATTTTTAGAGATTAATTCTTCTTATAATCCAAAGCATTCAACCATTTGGACTAACCTGTTTTTGACTTGTTCTCTCTTTGACAGAAATTATTCTAGTTTCTAAGTATGATTTCGTAGATTTTGTCTTTAAGTTTGTGTCCTATGTCCCAGTGTCACCATATTTCTCTACCATTTTTCAATGAACGCTAGGAGCTTCGGACGATAGTCAAAAGACTCAAGAGTACTTATTTTATTTATAAAAAATTGTTGAAATAGAAAATAAATAAATAATATTATATATAAATAAATTATACAAATTTATCAATATAAATTAAAATGATACTATTTTATTAGATGATTTTAAAATAAAAAAATAATTTATCATTCAGTCACAAACTGTCACTTTAATTTATATAATTTATTTATTCTTAAAAAAGTTAAGTTTTTGGGAAACAAGAATATTATTAACTGAATTTTACCAAAAAATTAGTTAAGAAATACTTGAGGCAACCACTGATCTTGGGCCATGATTTGCTTTTATAAAGGTTGGACCCAATAAATAAATTCGCAGCACTTGAAATGGGCACACCAGAATTACTTTAAGACCTTGAATTTTGGGCGAGGCCTGTTAAATGAGACCTTACAAATTTTGGGTTTTTAACAAATTTTTTTTTTAAGGCCAAAGGACTATTTCCCAACTGCTTTCCCCAAATTTCCTCTTTTTTATTTTAAAAATTTTAAATACCTACCCATAAATAATTAAAATTAACAGAATCCTAACCCCTTAAAATTTTATCTCTTTTTACCCTCCTAAGCTTTAAAAACTCAAAGTTCTCCTCCAACTTAAGTTTTAATAAATGACAGTATCTCGTAGAATTCAGTTTTCAAATGTTCGATGTCATTGTCGACAGTCTCTCCTTCTCGAAGTTTTCTCTCCCTTTAGTGGTCTATCTCCACCCATTTGGATATCCGATTGGTGACAGAGGAGGCGTGGAAGACGAAGAGCTTCGTCATGGGTAGGTATTTGAGATTTTCAAAGTTAAAGGGGGATACTTGGGATAACAACATGCTTTGGGGGGGAATAAGTTCTTTGGCCTTTTTTTAACTATCCAAAAAAAAAAACTCTTAACAAAAATTTTAAACACAACAATATATTTAATATTATAATAAAATTATATATATCTATTTTATGTACATAAATATATACATATTTATGTGTGTCATCACGTGATTAAGTGATTTTGAATTTATGATAAAGTAATATTTAATCATATTATAACACACAAAATTGTATATTTAAAATGGATGCATATAATATTGCTCATAATAGTAAAATTACTTTCTACCATGTATTACAAAGATATATAAATTGACTATACACAACTTTTATGAAATGCAGATTTGTTCGATATTTTAAAGGAATTTTAATAACCAAATATAGAAGGGTTGGATTCGAGTACAAATATGAGATAAATGAATACGAATTCGAACATAAGCTAAGGAATGATCGAAAAAATGAATCCGAATTTAAACTCGAATATAGGTCGTGCTCAGTTGGCATCATTAAAAAAAATAAAAAGAATGATATCGTTTGAAGAGTCAAGCCAAGCCAAATATCTCGTGCAAACCTGAATCGAGTTTAACTTCTCTAGATGAACCTAAACCAAGTGTGAGTTGATTGTGAATTCTTAAATGGGCAAAGGACTATTTCCCACCCATGTTTTAGCTGTTTCTCAATCACATACCCACATTAGATAAAAAACCCAATCACCCACCCAAAATTTAATCTGTTTGTTCCACCCACATATTTTTCAGTTAGATTAAGAGGTAAATTAGTAATTTCATCAATAATATTAAATAATTAAAATTTTATCTCATTTTTCTCCCTTTAATTTGAAAAACTAACATTTGTCCCCTGAATTAAATTTTAAAAAATTTACTTTTTCCCCCTGAAATGCAGCCACTTTTTTCGACGACGACTGAGAAGATTTCGTCCAGAGGTCGACCACCTCTAGAACGGTCGACGCATCGTCTTCCAGATCTCGACGACGAATCGTCGTCCATTCTGGACGACGAAGCGTCGTCCAGTCTGGACAATTGAGCGTCGTCCAGAGAATGGACGATCGTAGTCCATTCCAGGGACGAGTGTCGTCCAGAGAATGGACGAGCCCTCGTCAGTCTCCCTCCAGCCACGTCGTTGCTGGTGGCCGGAGGGAAAATGAAAAAAAAAATTAGGGGTTTGAGGGGGTGAAAGTCACTTTTTAAAGTTTAGGGATGGGGGTAAAGTGTAACTTTTAAAATCGGAGGGGGAAAATGCGATCAAATTAAATCAGTGGAATATAAACAGTAAAATGATGGTTTTATCCCTCTATTTAACGGAAAATTTAACGGCAGATATAGGTAGAAACAAACGGATTAAATTTTGGGTGGATGATTGAGTTTTTCATATGGAGTGGGTATGTGATGAGAATGGCTAAAACATGGGTGGGAAATAGTCCTTTACCCTTCTTAAATCGTGAAACAAGCCTAATACAAACTAATATTTCTTGATGTTCAACGAGTTTGACCAAAAAAGACCCAAACCCATCTAAAAATAAGTTTTATCCTATTTGAATTTGATTTGATTTGAATTTAATTTATTAAATTAGGCATCAAATTGGCTCTATCACGTCAAAAATTAATGAGAACGACGAATCAGGAACTCGATATTCAATTATTTATACTTTTACAAGGAAAAAAATCCAATAATTTGAACCAATTAAGTAAGTGTTTTAATCCACGAGATTTTATTTACAGTATTAAATGGAAAGCCAATTGACACTGTGCATACTTTCCACCTATGTTTGAGTTTGGGCCAGAAACAGATCACTTCAATACGCGAATTTTAATATTCCGATAACATCAAATCCTTTTTGGGTCAAATTCATTGCCATATTTATCGCAAACTTTATCCATAAAATAATCCAAAAGGCAAATTGTTATTTTCTCTTTCTTCAATTTTGAAAATCACTCTACAGAAACAACTATGGCTACTGAAAGTGGTGGCTCCGTTTGTGGCTTCTTGCTGCAAGTTTTACGTGGAAGATGGTTCATGATGTTCGCTTCTTTTTTAATCATGGCCGGCGCCGGCGCAACTTATCTCTTCGGCGTTTATTCCAAAGAGATTAAAGTAACTCTGGGCTACGATCAAACAACTCTCAATATTCTAAGCACGTGCAAGGACCTCGGCGCCAATATCGGAGTCCTTTCAGGCCTATTGGCGGAGTTTACACCCCCCTGGTTCGTCCTTCTCGTCGGTGCCGCCATGAACTTCGTAGGCTATTTCATGATCTGGCTCGCCGTGGTGAAGAAAATCGCCAAACCAAAGGTCTGGCAAATATGTATGTACATTTGTATCGGGGCAAATTCTCAGAATTTCGCCAACACTGGCTCGCTCGTCACTTGCGTTAAGAATTTTCCTGAGAGCAGAGGCATGATGCTGGGGATAATGAAGGGGTTTGTGGGATTAAGCGGCGCCGTTTTTACTCAACTTTATCTTGCAATTTACGGAAACGATGCTAAATCTTTGATTCTTCTTATTGGGTGGCTGCCGGCTGTGATTTCAGTAGTGTTTGTTTATACTATTAGACCACTGAAGGTTTCTGCTCATCCGAATGAGATGAATGTGTTTTATCAGTATCTTTATATCACAATCGCCATGGCTGTGTGTTTAATGGGGCTAACCGTAGCTCAAAAAGAAGTTCATTTTTCTCACTTCGGTTATGTAGGAAGCGCCATTGTTGTCTGTGCTTTTATTTTCATGCCTCTTTTGATTGCATTTAGAGAAGAATACAGCGAATGGAAACTTAAAAAACAGCCTCCTCCGGCTCCTACAAGTATTCTTGTTCATGAAGTTACAAAAAAATCTGAAATTTCAGAGATTGAAGAAGAGCCACAAACCCAGAGCAAAGAAGACCATGAAGTTGCATGCTGTGGCAACATCTTCAAGAAGCCAAAGAGAGGCGAAGACTATGGGATTTTGCAGGCGCTTTTAAGTGTTGATATGTTGATTCTTTTCTTGGCGACATTCTGTGGCCTCGGCTGCAGCTTAACTGCAATGGACAATCTGGGCCAAATCGGTGAATCTTTAGGCTATCAGCAGGACATCGTCAAGACATTTGTTTCTCTCGTCAGCATTTGGAATTACTTCGGCAGAGTTTTTGCAGGCTTCGTTTCCGAAATCATTCTCCTAAAATACAAAATCCCTCGCCCTCTTATAATGGCAATCGCCCTGATTCTCTCCGCCGTCGGCGACCTTCTAATCGCATTCCCCATGCCGGGTTCAGTCTACGTTGCTTCTTTACTCGTTGGGTTCTCATTTGGGGCTCAATTAACGCTGCTTTTCATCATCATATCGGAGCTTTTCGGATTGAAATACTACTCGACGCTTTTCAACTGCGGTCAACTGGCCAGCCCCCTCGGGTCATACGTGTTCAATGTCGTGATTGTGGGGAGACTTTACGATAGAGAAGCGACGAGGCAGCTTGCCGAGAAGGGTTTAACGAGGGCAATGGTGAAGGAGCTGACTTGCATTGGGAGGCAATGTTACCGGCTCTCCTTCTCGATTCTTGCTGGTGCCAACATTTTTGGAGCTCTTGTCACGTTTATTTTGGTGATGAGGACTCGTAAATATTATAGCGGAGATATATACAAGAAATTCAGAGAAGAAATTGCTGCTAATGAGAAGCAAAATCAAGGTGGTGGAAATTGAGGTTTTTTTAATTTTTACTGTCAATTTGTAGCTTTTTTGTTCTTGACTTTTTATACATCTGGGAGGTTGAAACATTATGGAATTTAGTAAATTCCATTTCCACCCAAGGTTTAGAATAAAGAACAATTGATTCACCCAATATTAATCCATGATGCGAACGAAAAGTTTAATTTTAGTTAAAAGTCAGTACCTAAAGGTTTCTAGATAATAAATTTAATTAATGTTTTCATTCTTGTTAAATTAATTTTTTTTTATGTGTTTGAAAAAAAATACTTTTGTTAAATTTTAATTCAAATTATCATCTATTCGTCAATAAATAAAATTTAGTTTATTCTTTTGAAATATTCGTGTATATTAGATATGTAATTAATAATATTAATATTATCATGTTATTATAAACGATATCACAATCTCAATTATATTTGTCCTACATCTTCAACAAATTAATCAAATAAAAAAGTCAACGATGATAACTCAAATGCAATGAAATAATGAGTGGATGAAGCTAAAACTTTTGATAACTATGAGATTATGGTATCGGTGAATAAGGTCATTAGAGACTAGGGATTTCAATAGATTATAAAAATTTAAATATAAGATTTTAAACTTTTAAATATAATCATCTGTCATCTTTTAAATGTTTGAGTGAGATTTATGTAAAGATTATTTTTATTTGTTTTCATAATATTTAACGGTGAGATTATTTTACATTTAGGGCATTTTATTTATAGTAATTTATTTGTTATTATTTGTACATGTTTATTTGGTTTGTTAAATAATAAAAGATTTAGATAATATTTTATTATAATTTTATCTTTACTCATTAATTTTTTTATTAAAATACTATTATTTTTAATTTATATGTTAAGTAGTATGAAAAATATTTAAAATAATTATATTTTAAAATATTTAAATAAAATAATATATTAACACCCTTTTATTACATTTAACTAAACATAATAATTATTTATATTAATAAATTTTTATCGAATATAGTAATAATTGTATTAATAATTTAGATATTAAATAATATATAATTAATATCAAATTATTATTTAAAATATATTATTTATAATATTAATTTATATATTATATATATATATATATATATATATATATATATATATATATATATATATATATATATATATATATATATATATATATATATCATTAATCTTTCAATTTTTTATGGTTCGTGATTACCTAAATCAAATACATTAATGTTAATTTTTTTAATAAGTTGATTTTGACGGAAAAAAATTCGTTTAGCTAAAAAGTTGGTGGTATATCCTACACCTACTCTACAAATTTTAAAACCGTCAAAAAAAAATTAAGTTAAAATTCTCACCAGTAGAGGTCGATTTATTTTGCAAATTCTCTTCCACATATGCCCTCGTCGAAATGCTAGAAAATTGCACATCTATCCACAAGCAAACGAAGGACAAATTAGTGAAAAGACTAGAGCTTCGAAATATGCGAATAAAGGACCTGCTCACAGTTTTACTTCCCCAGCACACTTACACTTGCAACAAAGTGGTGAGCCAAACAGCTTTCTTCTCGCTCTCAATAACCACAACATTTTGTTCATTTGCTCCATACGCTGAGCATTGTGACGTTTTGATTAAACGGAAAAAAGAAAGAAATGGTTAACAACAAGGGGAAGTCGATCGCCATCGGAAGAGAGACTTACGGCAAGCGGAAGCGAAAAGGTGCCGCCGGAGGAGTGGGAGACGACGGCGATAACTCTCGACGGAGGCAGAGGAAGAACCCTGGAGTTCTCCAGTTCTTCGAAGACGCTGCTGGCATGGACGACGATGACGATTCTGATTCCAGTGACGACGATGACGGCGGTTATAACGATGAAGGTATATTGCCAGAGATTGTTCTTTATTTCTTTATTTACTTTTTATTTGCATTCTGTGTTATTATTTAGGGTTAAGAGTTTTGCTTTGTGGTTGAATGGGTTTTCATTAATATTTTAGGGTTTGAAGCTTGTTTTAGGAAAATGTTTATCCAGATTCCAGTGATGGGCTTTTTTGGTCGTTGTTTTTAGTGAAAGTAATACTGTGTTTATATGCATTTGCCCTTTAGCGTGATTGCGAGGGTTTATGTTGAAAATGGTGGGAATTGAGGGCTTCTGGGTCGCAATATCTAGATGATTAGTATGCTTGATGGTATTCCATGTGGTGTATTTTTTTTATTTTTTTATTTTTGTGTGTGTGTGTGTGTTTTGAATTGGTTTTCTGATGAAAGCGTGGGTGTTGTTTATGTGAAACAATAATGTCAAGATGGTTTTTAATTTTTAGGGGAAATTTGTAGGGTAATTGATAGCATTAATCAGCTTTGTTTGTGTAAGTAGGGTCTTGAGGTTGTTTTGGAGCGTGTCTTAGTGTGGAAAATTATAATTGCAATGTTCTTTGTGTTGAAACCTTGTTCCTTTATCTTTTGCAAAGGGTGACGGTTCTGGTGAATTTGTGGTTTTATGTAGGTTTAGAGTGTTCCCCTTGGTTAGCTTTTTTTTTTTTTTTTTTTTTTTGCGTTAAATGATATTATGATGATTGATTTTTTGTTTTCAAAATTTTCTGCAATAGGTGCTTCATGGGGTTAAATAGTATTCTTAACATGTTTTTGTTTTTATTTGTTTCTTGTGCCTTTTACTTATCTTGTTTCTGATAATGTAAGTTCTGAAGTTTTTAGGACATTGCCCACTTTGTGCAAATTATTTAACTGAGACCCCTCTTTTGAATTTGTGAGAATAGATTTTATGCAAGAAGAAGTTGCTGCACAGCAGAAAGTAAATAATGAGCAGGGAAAAACTTATAACCTTCCATTCATTAAGGAAGAGGAGATGGATGAGGTGGAATTTGACAAATTGATGGAAGAACGTTACAAGGACGGTTCTAATTTTGTCAGATATGCAGAAGATGACTATGAGACCAAAAGATTGGTTGACAATAATTATCATATGGCTTATCATAAGGATCCTATCGTCTGGAAGGTCAAATGCATGGTATGATACTTGGAGTATTGCTTTTAGAATTGATTCTATGGAATTTTTGATTGGTTTCCTTAGTTATACTTTTTTTTTTGTTTTCTTGTTTCTCATATATTCACTTGATATTTCTTAACCATAGGTTGGACGTGAGAGGCACTCGGCTTTTTGTCTAATGCAGAAGTTTGTCGATTTGCAATCATTCGGCACCAAATTGCAAATAATATCTGCATTTTCCATTGATCACGTTAAGGGTTTTATTTTCATTGAAGCTGACAAACAATCTGATGTAAATGAGGTATTTTACATATTGGGTGTTGGTCAGTGTCTATGATTTGGTTATTAACTGTACAAATACATTTGCTGTAATGTTACCCATGTTTGACTTTACACTTAGGCGTGTAAAGGACTTTCTGGTATATATATTTCAAGAGTGGCTCCAGTTCCACATAATGAAGTTTCACATCTGTTCTCTACCCGCATTAAATCTAATGAAGTTTCTGCGGGCACATGGGCTTATGTGAAGAGTGGAAAATATAAGGGGGATTTGGCGCAGGTAATATTTTTAGGATAGGATGATTAAATTTCTGGCTGATTTTAGTATTTTACTAAGTCAAATATTTTTTAGGTTGTGGCTGTGAACAATGCACGGAAAAGAGCAACTGTGAAGCTAATCCCAAGAATTGATTTGCAAGCATTGGCGGCAAAATTTGTAATTAAAATTTCTTGCCTTTTAAGTTTGCTTTGTAGTTTTTTGCAGGTGATGTTTATTGCTATTATAACTACAGTATGGTATAAATAGATGAAGGCATGCTACCTTAGTCTTTAACATGTTAACGGTCTTAGTGGAATGGAGTTGAGCAACAGAATGGGAGGAATTTTTTTGCTGTGTGGATAAATTGGTGAAGAGCCACTGATTTAGTTGCTCTTTTTTTTCAAAAGTAGTGCCTTACTCTTGAGGATTATCTTTCTTGAAGCAGCTTCTTAGTGAACTTGTCTAGCCTTGAAGGGAAGATCTTTTTATTGAATGGGATGTTAGCATGAATCCTTCAAGTTGGTATGCATTCTACGGTTGGAAAAATAATAAAGATGACTTGTTTTGCTGTATAATACAATTTTTGGGATCAACCCATAAGCAACTACTGGTAATGGGCTTCGAAAAGATGAGGTTTTGAGTTATTGCTGTTAGTTATTAAGAGATGACATTCATGACAGGATTGATTATGCTGTGTGTCAGTGCTTATTTTGAATGGTAGGTATTGTGTGGTGGACATAGTCTAATCATTTTAATATCATGATTGTAATGGTTTGTTTGGGTCAGAGACTTATGAGCACTTGATAATTACTGACCTTTGACAGTCATATCCGAAGAGTTTTCTGTATGAAATATGTGGTGGCTTTTCGCATGATCATAATCTGTTCATTCATATCTTGTTTGCAATAGTCTACTGGCAATAATCCATTTAATCATAATAGGGTGGGGGAGTTAGTCTAAAGAAAAATGCCACGGCAGCACCAAGATTGATCAGTTCAAATGAACTTGAGTGAGTTTCATGAATCTCTTATTTTTAGGTACATCTGGGGTGCAAAGCTCCTGATTACTTTTTATTTTTTTCCTTTCCAGTGAGTTTCGGCCACTCATTCAATATAGACGTGACCGTGAAACCGGCCAAGCTTTCGAGATTCTAGATGGGATGATGCTTAAGGATGGATATTTATACAAAAGAGTGTCAATTGACTCATTAAATTGCTGGGGTGTTGTGCCTTCAGATGAGGAACTCCTGAAGTTTATGCCACCTGATAGAAATGAATCTGCTGATTTGGAGTGGCTTTCACAGATTTATGGTGAACAAAAGAAAAAGCGGACTGTAATAATGGACAAAGGGGGTGGTAAAGGAGATTGCTCATCGGGATCAAGCCTTGGGAACAGTTTTGAACTCTATGAATTAGTATGCTTTGGGTAAGTAATTTAAATATGCATAGACCTGCATAGTATAGCAAATATTTTGTGAATCACTATATTGATTTGTATTTGCCTACATATTCTTGCTCTTATAGGCGCAAAGACTTTGGTCTTATTGTAAACATGGAGAAAGACGATCACTACAAGGTAGATAGTTAATAATATATTCGCATCCTTGTCTTGTCGACCACTTACCTTATATTTGACATTTCAGATTCTGAAGGAAGGTCCAGAAGGACCTTCTGTAGTTCCTGTTGAACGGCGCATGCTAAAAGCTGGACCCGTGGATATGAAATTTACTTCTTTAGATCAGCACAATAATATCATATCTATTAACGATAATGTCAGGGTTTTGGAAGGTCCAACTAAGGTTTGACCCTATCTGCAATTAAGATTTAATATTTGTTATTTCGATGTAGTTGATATGCATGAAAAGGTGTGCTGGCTTTTGACTACTTTGTGGCACTTTGCAGGATAGGCAAGGTATTGTCAGGCAAATCTACAGGGGGATCATATTTTTATATGATGAGAATGAAACTGAAAACGGTGGTTATTTCTGCGCCAAGTCTCAACTTTGTGAAAAAATAAAAATTTCTACTGATGCATGTGATGGAAAGGTTTGAAGTCTCTAAAATTTCCTTGGGACTCTAATTTCTCTTCATCATCTGTTGTCAGTGCGTTTACCCATATGTACTCTAAGATAAACTTTCCTCATAATGCAGGGTGGTGGATCTGGTGCTTCCACTTTTGAAGAACTAGATTGTTCTCCCAAATCTCCTCCATCTTCTAAGAAACCGTGGGAAGCAAAGGAATTCAATGGTAACTATATGTTAAAAGTGTTTAATGATTGTAGCAGTAAGTTGTCATTGTAGTAGACAATGTTTATGCCTTTCATAATTGCTAAATTTAATTGCAGTAAAACGAGATAAAGATGGAATGTTTTCAGTCGGCCAAACATTGAGAATCCGAGTCGGTCCTTTGAAAGGGTATCTCTGTCGTGTTATAGCAATACGTTATTCAGAAATTACTGTGAAGCTGGATTCTCAGCAGAAGGTCCTTACAGGTAAATCAAGAGTCTTCTTCTGGTAAATGTGAATGTGTATCACTTCTTAACGTGTCCAGATATGTTCATGTTTGTGCAGTTAAAGGTGAGCACCTTGCTGAGGTTCGTGGAAAGAGCTTTGCAACTTCTACAAGGTATATGATTTCCATATAATGTAAATTATCTGTGTCAATACACATGCTGGTAAAATATTTTTCCTTAACGATTTTGGAAATTTTCTGATGCGTTGTTTCCTTCTTTCTAAAAGTGATGATCCAGACTCTGGTTCATTTAAACCATTCGATCTGATGGGAGCTGAAGGTTCCTCAGGAGGTGGGTATCCCTTATTTCACATAGTATAGGTTTATTACTCTGTAACTTGAAGGGGAAATATTCAGGAAATTGTTTCTGCCTCAACTTTTCTGTTTATTGTTTTGTCCTATTAGTATATCACAATGAGACACTGTGGGAAACTATCACATATGATGTGGAAATTCTTGTAGAACGCCTATTAAAATGGTCTTTCTGTTTTGCATTATATTTAACAGTTTTATTTATGAGAGTTCTGAGTTCATCTTTTACTTAAGGATTTGATACATTCTCATTTTTCCTTTTCTCTTTTGGGACAGCAGGTTGGATGAATGGAGCAGGCACATCATCAGAGGGTGAGAGATGGAATGCTGAAGGTTTGTCTGGTGAAAGGTAAAATATTGTTTGTAGTTGGTGTTTGATTGTCTACATAATGATTGTCAGTAAGCTTTGCCTGGATTTTCTCTGGTTAACTTCAATTTAACTGTTATTTTGCTTTTTGATTTTGCTGAATATTTTGTTGGTTGGTCTAATGTTTGTGCATTTTGATGGTTGTCCATAGTTTCAAGTTACTGATTATCTGCTAAAATGGCATTTCTGTTTTGCATTATAGCTACATATAATGTGGAAATTCTTGTAGATCACCCATTATAGTATGCCTGATAAACTCTATTTTTAGTAAAAAGGTGTTTATTCTCACTATATATATATCTGATTCCTCGTATGACACAATACAAACTGAGCTAAACAACAATGGCCACCACCAGCCTGATGTATTGGGATATAGCTCTAAAGAGTGAGAGTTGTAGAACTTGTTATTGATTTAACAGAATTAAATGCTTGACACATTTAAATACCTATTTTATTAACCTGTGTTAGTTATTTCTATTTTGATGAGTAACTATAAAATTTTCCTTTAGAAAGTGTAACTAATTTGTGATTTTGCTCCAAGTAATCCTTTTCTTCTCCCCTTGATACTCATGCTTTTAGTCTGATATGGCAGGAGCTCTTGGCCTAGTTTTCCTGCTTCTGGAACTAAGGTTAGTCTTCAACTCTGTTCAACTCTCTCATGTTTGTGAGCACACTTTATTAAATAATTTTAATACTGTGAAATCTTTTGTGGTTGCAGCTTCAAGAGGAAGACTCTGCATGGGAGTCTAAGGCAACTGCTAACCAAAATTCATCTTGGGGTGCAGCAAAGGCCGATGAGAAGAATGAAGACTGTTGGAGCAAAGCTACTGCAAAATGCATTGGCTCCCACTGTGATGCATCTAGCAGCTGGGGTAAATCAGTTGTACCCAGTGGAGATCAAACCAGTTCTTTGCATGATTCTCATGATAACTGGGGTAACGCAAAAGGCCCTGCTGACCCTTGTATTGATACTTCAACCAAGTGGGGGAAAAACAATGATGCAAATGATAATCAGGATACCTGGAAAAAATCAGACGCCTGGGACAAAGCCAAGAGCACTGATGAAAACTCTAGCGGTTGGGGTGGTGCAACTGCTGAGAAAAACCAACCGGATTCATGGGGTAAAGGAAAAGATATGGTTGAAGATGGAGATTCTTCTGGTAAACAAAATGGACGATCTTCTTGGAGTAAACAAGTTGATAAACAGCTCAGCAAACCTGATGGAGGATCTTCATGGGGCAATGAAGATGGAGGATGTACATGGAATAAAGAAGATCAGCAGCCCAACAAACAGGATGGAGGATCATCTTGCTGGGGCAAGCAAGAGGGGGGATCTTCTTTGGGCAAGCAAGATGGAGGATCAGCATGGGGCAAACAAGATGGAGGATCATCATGGGGCAAACAGGCTGGAGGATCTTCCTGGGTCAATCGGGATAGAGAATCTTCATGGGGCAAACAAGACGGAGGATCTTCTTGGGGCAAGCAAGACGGAGGATCATCTTTGGGCAAGCAAGACGGAGGATCATCATGGGGCAAACAAGATGGAGGATCATCATGGGGCAAACAGGCTGGAGGATCTTCATGCGGCAAGCAAGATGGAGGATCTTCGTGGGGCAAGCAAGAGGGAGGATCTTCATTGGGCAAGAAAGAGGGAGGATCTTCTCGGGGCAAGCAAGAGGAAGGATCTTCATGGGGCAAACAAGATGGAGGATCTTCTTTGGGCAAACAAGATGGAGGATCTTGGGGCAAGCAAGACGGAGGATCTACTTGGGGCAAGCAAGACGGAGGATCTACTTGGGGCAAACAAGATGGAGAATCTTCATGGGGCAAACAAGATGGAGGATCTTCTTCGGCCAAACAAGATGGAGGATCATCATGGGGCAAACAGGCTGGAGGATCTTCCTGGGGTAAGCAAGAGGGAGGATCTTCATTGAGCAAGCAAGATGGAGGATCTTCATGGGGCAAGCAAGAGGGAGGATCTTCATTGGGCAAGCAAGATGGAGGATCTTCATGGGGCATACAAGATGGAGGATCATCATGGGGCAAGCAGGCTGGAGGATGTTCCTGGGGCAATCAAGATGGAGGATCTTCTCGGGGCAAGCAAGATGGAGGATCTTCTTGGGGCAAACAAGATGGAGGGTCTTCTTGGGGCAAGCAAGATGGAGGATCTTCACGGGGCAAGCAAGAGGATCGAAGACAAAGCTGGGAGAAGCCACAGGCATTTGAGGGAGGTTCTGGATCAGGTGGGAGATGGAATAAAGAATCTTCTGCTGACAAAGTGAATGATCAAAGAGATGGTTGGAATAATAGAAAAACTTCAGATGGTTCCATAACTGGATGGGGTCAAAGTGCTGGTTTCAAAGATGTGAACGATTCTAGTAGAGACCAAGGTTCTATGTGGAGCAAGAATAGCAATTTGAACTCTGGATCTAGTGATGCTGTTGTAAATCAGGATTCTAATTGGGGCAAGAAATGGAACTCAGGTTCTGGTGATGCCAACCAGGATTCAACTGGGGATAAGAAGGGCAGCTGGAGCTCTGGTGGTAATGCAAACCAAGATTCCAGTTGGGGCCAAAAAGGTAAGTGGAACTCTGAATCTGGTGATGCAAACCAAGATTCCAACTGGGGCAAAAAGGGCAGCTGGAGTTCTGGACCCAGCGATGCAAACCAAGAGACTAGTTGGGGTCAAAAACGTAATTGGAGCTCAGGATCTGGTGATGCTAATCAGGGTTCTAATTGGGGTAAGAAAAGTGAGTGGAACTCTGGAAACGAAGATCAAACAGATACTTTTGATAATAGAACAAGTGGTGATAGAGGAGGTAGAGGCAGATATGGTAGAGGAGGTTTTGGAGGTCGAGGCAGATCTGACAGAGGTGGCTTTGGAGGTAGGGGTGACAGAGGTGGCTTTGGAGGTAGGGGTGACAGCGGAGGATTTGGTGGTAGGGGCCATAGAGGTGGCTTTAGTGGAAGGGATGGATCTGATAGAGGAGGCTTTGGTCATAGAGGCCGTGGAAGAAGGGATCAAGGTGGTAGTTGGAACAACAATGATTCTGGAAGTTGGAACCAAGGTGGTGATAAGGGCCAGTGGAAGGGTTGGAATTCAGGAAATGGTGGTGGAAGTGGTAGTCAAGCTGGTGGATGGAGCAGCCAGGAATTTTCAGGTGGTCGGAACAAAGGAGATACAACTAACGAAACTGGTGGTAGTCAATGGTCTAGTTGGAAGGATTCTAACCCTTCAAAAGAAGTAAAAAGTGCGGATGATCAAGGCAGTGCTGGGTGGAACAAGGGATCCGGTGGAAATGCTCAAGCTGGGAGCTGGAGTAACCAAGGTTCAGGTTGGAACAGCGGAACAGGATCAGGCAGAAACGATAAGCCGCCCAAGTCCTGGAATCAATCAAATGATGGAGATGGTGGTGGTCAATCATCCGGTTGGGGTCAGTGGAAAGATAAAGGAGAAGCAAGTGGTGGAGGTTGGGGGGCAGGAAGCTCTTGGTCGAAAGATTAACACAATGTGGGTTAAGCTTCTGATGGCTGTATGTTCAGGTTTGCGTTTCTTCTCTTTTATGCACAGGTAGGGGTCTAGCACAATATCTTACTATGGAACCCAATATTCAAATTGCCTGTGACATTTTGCAACTCCTTCTCATGTATAGCTCCAGGCTTAACATGACGGACGTGATGTTTATTTCTCTTATATTTAGAATGGAAACGTTTCCTCAATGTTTATTGGTATGGGTAGGGTAAATTACACGGTAGCTTCCCTGATGGTTTAGGAAATGAGTTTTCTTAAAATTACAATATATAAATTAAATTTATTTATTTTAATGAAATTTTGAAAAAAGGTAATAATCTATTAGCGAAATTGCACAATGTATATTACCTTGACACCTAAACATTTATTCACTAAAGAAGGTCAAATTCAATATACCAAAATTTTAAAAAAAGTAATGGTCACACCCTTGTCACGTGATAAGACTACTAAATAAAGAACAACATTTCTCAAAACATACTAGCTATGCTTGTGGCATGGAAGTTGATTAACTGAAACTCAAATTTTCAGTTTGTCTCCAAATTTTCCCTCGCTTTCTCGTCAGCCAAACACCCTCATAGCCCCCATTGGTTTTCATCTTTCCATATCTTGCCTCTCAGGTCAACCCGAAACTGGTAACGTAAAAAAACTTCTAATTTTCATTTCCCAAATTTTGGCTTTTCAACATCTCAAAAACGACAACTTACAGTAAATAAAAACAATTCCTAAAATTCTAGGCGAAGCTTTTGAATTGAAAAATGTTCAACAGAATCATCAAGCGCGGTCACAAAAAGGGATCCAAATCGATTCTAAATGGAAATGTGACCGTGAACCATTTTTCTGTCGTCAGTTTGGATTCATCACTGGTGACTCTATCTCCCTCGCACCCGGCGGTCCCAAAGGCTGTGATTGAGAGCTTGCCTTTATTTCGTGATGCATCTTCATCTGAAAGGTTGAATTTATTATTCGTAAGACTCACCTTTGTTGCGTGTTATGTGATTTTAACGATAATTCGAAATTGGGAATGGACAAAGAGATAAAGCGAAAAACATTGCAAGAGTTGGTTGAATTTCTTCAATCTGATTCGAGTAAAATCAATGAAGCCATGCTTGATAGTTTAATTTTTGATGATATCCGTTAACATTTTCAGGTGCTTGCCACCTGCTTCACACGAAAACGCAGGGTCTTTGATTGATATTATGGACCCCCAGGATGAAGATCCATTGATGGATCCTGCATGGCCACATTTGCAGTACGTGTATGAACTTTTGTTGAGGCAAATTGTGTCGGCCGAGAACGATACTAAGTTAGCTAAAAAGTATATTGATCATACTTTTGTTTTGAAATTGATTGACTTTTTTGATTCTGAGGATCTGCGAGAGAGGGAGTTTTTGAAAATGGTGCTTCATAGGATTTATGCAAAGTTCATGGGTTATAGACCCTTCATTAGGTGTGCAATAATAATGTGTTCTGTAGGTTTCTATATGAGACAGGGAGGCATAGTGGAATTGCAGAGCTGTTAGAGATTTTGGGGAGCATTATTAATGGGTTTGTCTCGCCAATGGATCTAGAGCATAAATTCTTTCTTGTACGGGCACTGCTGCCATTGCATAAGGTTAAACATATTTCCATTTACCACCAGCAATTGACTTATTGTGTAACACAGTTTGTTGATAAGGATTATAAGTTGGCAGATATTGTGATTAGGGGCTTGTTGAAGTATTGGCCAGTGCTAAATTGTCAAAAGGAGATTTTGTTTCTTGGAGAACTTGAAGAAGTTTTGGATTTAACAAGACCTGCGGAGTTCCAACAGTGCATGGTTCCTCTATTCAGACAGATTGGACGCTGCCTTAATAGCCCCCATTACCAGGTTTGTGATTATTGACGGCTTCATTCATTTGTATATTTTGACATTATGGGTTAGACCTAGGAGACTATTTTATCCGTTGATAGATATAGAATTCTTTTTTTTTCACATTTCCGTGAATCTTTTTAGCTGAATTGCACTTATACCTCATCAATGAACATGCTACGACATGGCAAAAAGCTCGGTCTGTTAATTATTTTGAAGGACACTGTGAGGGCATTTTAAGATCAGTAGAATAATCTCAATAGCAATTTGGATAATTATTTAAGACTATGGTTTGGCCAATTTGGATAATGATTTAAGGAACTAGAAAAGAATTAGTTTTGTAATATAAGTTTTATTGGAAAGGTGATGAGCATAAATCTACTGGTTTGCACACAAGAAAGCAGACAGATTAACCCAGTATGCATTTGCTTGTTAGTATGTTTTTGTTGGTTGAAATTTGTTAAACTAATATAATCAGTAAAATGCATGCACATTGCCTTAAAGCTCACATCAAATTCAAAGAACTTTCTGGTTTTATATGAGTTTGAGTTACGAGTAAGTTTCTGTTGTTTGAGTTCATTCCATCAATAACAGGTAATATGATTGCTTATTGCAGTAGAATTTTGTTTGAGAATCGCATTCTCTTAGGGAGAATGCTATCACTTTATCTTGTGTTCTTTATATGATCAATATAGAACTTGAATGTGTTGTTCTTTAGATGGTCAATATAGAACTTAAATGTTTTGTTTTGTATTGGAATCCTGTGGGCCTTACTGGGCAGCTAGCTTCTGTCTTGCAGATAGTCTGTTCACATTCTTGTATATCTTTTCATTTCTAACAGCAGGTTTTTTTGTTTCTTACCTGCAAAAATGTTTTCGCCACGTATTCAATTATGTAAGGAGGGAGGGAGGGAGAGGAAATCATTTATATCTGTTATCATAAAGTGACATACTTTACTGGATGTATAGCCAGAAGTGCCTAATCTGATTAAGTTTACCTTCTTTTCGCCCTGTAGTTCGACTTGCAGTGTTGCAATTGTTCAATCAAACATTCAATATTTCCTTGTTACTTTCTCTTCCTTCTTAGGGTGGCATTTCTTCTATCACTTATTTAATGCAGTTGACTTGTTTGAAACACTGTTCAGGGACAAGTTTTAGAATTTTATCATCATCATCTGTAGCAAAATGTTATCTTCTTTAGAAAGCATATTTTACTATATATCATGCCAGGTTGCCGAAAGAGCTCTGTTCTTGTGCAATAATGAACACGTGGTAGACTTAATTGCTGATAACCGAAATGTGATTCTCCCCATAATCTTCGAATATTTGGAGAAGAGCCTGCACACTCATTGGAACCAGACAATCCACGGGCTTACTGCCAATGTGCAAAAAATGTTCCTAGAGATGGATGCTGATTTATTTGAAGAATGCCACAGGCGGCTTGGAGAAAAGGAAGCCAAGGCTAACGAAGTAGAAGAGCAACGAGAGCTGATGTGGAAGAGACTTCAAGAAGTTGCAGCACAATCTGGGGGAGCAACTATGGTTTTGGTTAATTGACTAGTAAGCCAAGGCAAAGTGTATGGTCGTTTCTTGAAAGTTATTCACTTTGCTTGAAGTAATTTTCTTATTTTGTTTAATTTGTATGAAGATTAATAACTTTATTATATTTTAGGCATAATCATAAATAAAGTACCCACTAATTTTGAGCTGAAAGCATGGACTTCTTCCTGTGTCAAATAGTTCCACAACCTGAAAATAGTTTTCTTTAAATTTAGGAAAAAATTAATTTTGGTATTTATGTAAAGTTTAGATTTACCCTTTTAACTTTTTTTTTGGGGGTGAGCTCCCACTTATTTAAATACTAAATATATATTTTTTATGAAATTAATATTAAAATAACGTATTTATAGATTACCTTAGATGGTGCCCTCTGATTTGATGTTTTATTTTAAAATAATTGGATGGTGATTGTTCAAAGAGGTACAAGAAAATTAAAATATAACGCCAAAGGACTTATTTCCATCCAAACTATATTGTTTTCTCGAGTTTTTCTCTGTTAATTTTTAAAATCTCATTTATCGATTCATGACCATTTAAATATATTAGTTTTAAAGATAAAATTATTATTTTATATTTAATATTAAAAATAAGTTTAAATTTGATTTTATTTTTTTCCCCTAAACTCTAACAACTAACAATTTTTTTTAAACTCAAGTTTTCAAAAATTGTATTTTTTCTTTAGGGTTTCTAAACTTTTAGATCTAATTTTTTCGATGACGATCGATGATATCCAGACACTATCTCTTTCTCTTCGACACGTCTTCCTTTTGGTCATGCTCTTTTCGATGCTGTGAGACGTCGTCATCAATAAAGACGACTTATCTTCGTTCAGAGATGAAAACATGTTTTTCATTGACAAAGACCTCTTCTTCCTCTCTAGACGAAGATAAGTCGTCTTTGTCGATGATGATATCTCACGACGTCGAAAGGAACACGACCAGAGAGAGGACGCATCGGAGAGGAAGAGACGATGCCTAAAGATTATTGATCATCGTCAAAAAAATTATATTTAAAAGTTTGAAAACCCTAGAGAAAAAATGTAGTTTTTGAAAACTTAAATTAGAGAAAATTATTAGTTTTTAGGATTTAGGAGAGAAAATAATATAATTAATGAATTCAATTAATTTTAACCACTCATAGGTGAATAAATAAGAATTTTAAAATTAATTTTAAAAAAAACTTGAAAATCAATATACTTTGGGGGGAATAAGTCCTTTGGCCTTAAAATCAATTAAGTACTTTGGGCGTATAGTAAAGTTTAAAAAGTGAAATCCTAATTAAAGGTGGAGATATTAATTAAAATAGACAGCCGTTTTCCCGTCTAAACCTTTTTCGGCAATAAATTTGACGTTTTACCTTTTTAAGCAAATTGTTTTTTTCATTCCAAAAACACCCCTCGTTTAATTTTTTAATCTTACCGTAGCATTTCGTCGATTAATTACCTACCTTTCACGTGGAATTTATTTTATAAAATCTACTTTTCACGTCGATTAATTGCCTACCTTTCTCAATCTTAACTATACCCATTAAGATTAATTTATCTGTAATGAATAAAATCTATAGATTGAAAAATCTATATACTACAGATTGAAAATGTTAATCTATGAATAAAATTGAAAAACATATTGAAAATTTATAGATTGAATAAAATTTATGAATAAAATCTACAAATTTTATAAAATTTATTTTATAAAATCTATAAATTTACAAAATAATTAAATTTAAAATTGATTGATATATATGGAAAATAATGGATATATCGATAACGGTATGTTTTTCTCAAAACGTTGCGTTTTCTCAAAAGAGGTGTGGGAAGGGAATGAAAATACAAACGAGTGTATAGAAATACAAATGGGTTCGTGAAAATGTGGAGGGTGCGACAATTTCTGAAAGGGTGCGACAATTACCGAAAGGGTGCGTGGAGGGTGCGGCAATTTCTGAAATGGTGCGACAATTGCTAGAAGGGTGCGTGGAGGGTGTGGCAATTTCTGAAAGGGTGTGGCAATTGTTGAAAGGGTGTGTGGAGGGTGCATCAATTTTCTGAAAGGTGCATGAATTATAAAAAGGGTGCATGAAAATAATAAACACAAAACGGGTGTGTAAAAATACAAACGGGTGCGTGACAATGTGAAGGAGTGAGTGAAAATACAAAATGAGTGCGTAAAAATACAAACGGGTGCGTGAAATTGTGAAGGGGTGCGTGAAAATACAAATAGGTGCGTGAAAATACAAAACGGGTGCGTAAAAATACAAACAGGTGCGTGAAATTGTGAAGGGGTGCGTGAAAATGTGAAGAGGTACGTGAAAATGTGAAGAGGTGCGTGAAAATATAAACGAGTGCGGAAAAACAAAAGGGGTGCAGGAAAATTATAAAAAGGGTACAAGACAATTATAATATATATTATATTATATTAATATATATTATATTATATTATATTTTTATTATATTAATATAATATATTTATAATATAAATATATTATATTTATAATATATAATAATTAATGTATATTGTAAAGGGGTGCGGGAGGAGAAATTTCTCCCGCACCCCTTTTTATAACCCCGCACCCCTTTATAAAATATGAAAGTTGTACAATAAGAGGCAGGTGGGAGGCTAAGTGCAGGTTTAAGTGCATGTTTTAGGCATGCATGTAGCAAAGGCTGTACAAAATGATAACATCTTTGGACTTTCAGACTTTCATGTTTTCTCAAAGATGACAAAGCCACAACAATATAACCTCAGACAATCGACTCAATAAGCAAATTCTAAACAATTTAAATAGCATTCTAGGAAAGCTTGGATGAAGTGCTGCCCCTTCTCTCATAAGAGCTCTACAAATCTTCAGTGAGAAAACTTTAAAAAATTTACTAGTACCCTTTAAAATTTTCGAGTATTCCAAATACAATATCACCAAGTAGAATGTATACTCAAGTCCTTACCCAGATGGTCGAGCAATGAATATAGTCCTCTTTCCGAAAACTGGAGGCTCCTAAATCATGAACAACATTGATTACATTGCTAACAGGGAAAAATATGATTTGAAATTTTCACTAGATATGTTCCATCATAGCATATATACTAGGATTAAATAAACAGAACCCCAGACCATGATACTTACATCATATTCTGCGTGCGGGTGCGGGAATGGGGTGCGGGATTTTAGTAAGGGGTGCGGGGGCGCTAGCACGCGCGCGCGCCAGCAAGTAGCGCCCGCATGCACGCAACGCTAGAGCACGCACGCCAGCTCGCACGCACACACACCCCTTACCAAAGTCCCGCACCCTTTACCAAATTCCCACACCCGCATCCGCACCGTTTGTTATATTATATAAATATTATATATTAATATAATATATAATATAATATATTAATATATAATATATTATATTATATAATATAATATGTATTAATATATAATATATTAATATATATTCCACGTAGTGAGTTGTCGCACAGTTCCACGCACCCTTTCAAAAAATGCCGCACCTTTTCAGAAAATGCCGCACTCTTTCAGAAATTATCGTATCCTTTTAGAAATTGCCGCACCCTTTTATGCACCCGCCGTGCTTGCCGCACCCTTTCAGAAGCTGACAAGCTGTCGCACCCTTTCCACAATTTCCACACACCTTTCACGGTTGGCGCACCCTTTCAGTAATTCCCGTACCCTTTTAGAAACTGTCGCACCCTTTTCGCAATTGTCACACCCTTTCAGAAACTGCCGCACCCTTTCAGCAATTCTCGCACCCTTTCATATGCTACTGCTGCACCGTCCACGCACCCTTTCTGAAATTCCCGCACCCGTTTCCATATTCCCGCACCCACACCTTTTCCATAAGAAAACGCACCTTTTCAAGGAAAACATACTATTTTCGATATATGCATTGTTTTCTATATAAAAGAATCAATTATTTTATAAAAATTAATATATTTTTCAATTTATAAATTTTATTCATTACAGATAATTTAAAAAAAAATTAACATTTTTGATATATAACAATCAATTATTTTATAAAATATTAATCTATTTTTTAATTTATAAATTTTATTCATTATAGATAATTTAGAGAAAAACGTAATATTTTTTATATATAAAAATAAAATATTTTATAAAATATTAATCTGTTTTTTAATTTATAAATATTACGGTAGTTTAATCTTAATGTTTTTTGTGAAAGGAAAGCAAATAATCGAGGAAATGCTACGGTAAAGTGAGAAATTAAAAGAAGGGTATTTTTAGAATGAAAACAACGGTTTACTTAAAAAAGTAAAATGTAAAAATTATTACCGAAAAAGGTTTAAGCGAAAATGCGATTGCCTATTTTAATTAATAACCCTTAAAGGTGTCGGCAATTTTCTCCGACACTTAAACATGGCATGTTGTATACATTATTACAATTTACTGGAAGAAAATAAATAAATATAGAACCCTTATAAGGAAAGTACCAAAAAACCTTGAGACTGACGTAGGATTTGACATGTCACTCCAACCACCCATTTCCTATCTCCTATCCTATCAACCTTTCCTTCTAAATTTATACCTCTACAGTGTACAATGTCGATCTAATAAATATCCTTCGGTAAAGCACTCGTTTTTTTTTTTTAAGGACTTATTTTGTTTTTTTTAATCAATATATACTAATTATTAAAAATTTAAATACTTATCCATTTTGATAATATCACCGATCGATGTCTATTTGTTTCCTCTTCTTTTTTCATTTCAATGCCTTCTCTCTATCTTTATCTGATAACAAAAATATCATCCTCATTTTCATTTAATAACAAAGATAAAGAGAAGGTATAAAAAATAGAAACAAAAAGAGAGAGATGTCAACTCGTGACGATGTTAAAAAAGAGAGAAAGAAACCCTAAAAGAAAAAATATATCATTTCAAAGTTTAACCTTAAAAAAAATTACGAGTTTTTTAAACTTATAAAAAGAAATAGTTAATATTTTATTATTTTTAATATATTACTAACTAAATTTATAATTTTACTCTTAAAATTTAAACAGATCTAATTAATTTTAACTATTTACGAGTGAGTATTTAGGTTTTCAATAGTTAAGGATACAAATTTAAGATTGCAATATATTTTGGGTAGGAAAAATCCCTTTTTTTTTATTTTCCCTTTTTTAAGGAGTATGAAATATAAAAGGAAAATTTGTATAAATTCATGGTACTTCTATAATAAAATCATCCAATTAAAAAGCCAAATTTGAGTCACAATCAGGATCAACCAACTTTGAAACATTCAAGCTATGGATTGAAATTATTTTTAATAGACAAACCAAATTTAAATTGATTCAAATACTCAAATTGAATTTAAAATTAAATTATTTTAAAATAATAAATTTGAATTATAACCCATTAATCTTAAAATAAATTGAGCCTTGTTTAGACTTCATTTATTTCGAATCTTCGTAATTTTTTATATATATATAATGTTCGTAACATTATAGATATATGCGCATGTTGATTGATAATTATATATCTATAATAATTGAGGTAGGCTAATAATGCAAAGAAAATTATTTTTTTTGTTATCTAAAATATAATGATTCCTATCTTCCTTTCATTTCTATAACAATAATAATTGTAATGATAGAAGAGCACCATGGTTGATGCCAACATATAAAATTAAAATAATTAGAAAAGACAAAAAGATTGACGATGGTGGTGGGCACGGCGGTGCGCCGCTCCCAAATATCATTCCAAAGTAGTCACCATCATTGCCACCCGACCTGCTGGTGCTGCCTCCGGCCCCACTGCCGTCTACGCTGAACCCGGGATTTGAAATGCTCGCACTCCCCTCCCTGAGAAAATAATTGCTTCGGTCAATAAGACATAAATGTAGATTAAAATTTAAGGATATGATTGATAACTAATATTGGTTTTGTAATAACATCAAGCTTTTAATTGTTTAATAAGAATAATGTTTTCATTAAATAATTAATAATTTGGTTTGGTGGGAATATTATTGTCCCATCTCTCAACTTTAGTTATCCCAAGTTTAAACTTCCGGTATTTTTCTAACAAATAAACTAATAATAAAATTGTGTATACTAAATTTTAATTATTTAATTAGGTATTTAATAATATTATTATACGATTGAATAATTTTAAATTAAAGATAAGATTATATACAATAATTAAGCAAATACAATTAGAATCTCAAAAGAAAAAAATCCCTAAATTTTGTCAGGTTACCGACACGGAGGAATTATTCAAAGAGAAAACACTGAACACTAGGGTTCTATTAGAGTCACATTCATGGCTAACAAGTTGCACAGGAGCAAGATACTTCAGAGAAGAGAACAACAACTAAAACACACACGTAAAAGAAGAAAGGAAGGGTTGAAAATGATAACTACGTTGGGACCAAAAGAACATAGCTACAAATAGTGTCAGCATCGGTAGCGAATACCGGCTTTTGTGATTGAATTTGAAACTTCTCCGGATCCGAATTGTATGTTTGATTTTTACTTCTTTACTACATGTTTCATTTTCATGAACTATCAATCAACAATTCTCTAATGCAAAGGGTTAAATGTTGAGAGCAGAAGTCATACAAGTAGTTGGGAGAGGCTACTTTCATGCTTTTCCCAATTTGACATGCAGATAGCTAGCAGTGTACATGCATTGTTAATGTCAACTCAGAAATGGGTCCAAAAGTTTTGACAAAAGATATAATGGAGGGGCCCTAACTCTCCACTTGCTGTAAAGCACATTCAAGAGAATATAAAAACCAGATCATCTTGCATCTACGAACGTGGCCTTGTTGGACGCTTCTATATGACGATTAAAAAAACAATCTTCTTTCTAAAACCATTGAAAATCAATAAAACAAGTGAATACGTATGGATCCAAAAGCAGAGACACTTCCCTCCAAAGCCTCGTTATGTTTTATTAGCACAGGCTTAATTTTGACTTTAAGGTTAAAGGTTGATTTTAACAAGCTCTTTTCCTCTTTCAGGACCCACCCTTATTCCCAAGAATCGAATTAAACCTTAAACACATGCAATCACTAAACAACCTAAAAATTATAAGTAAAGCTTAAACATTTTTACTCTATGCAGTTCAAGCTACTAAAGAGGTTCAATTTACAGCTCATTTCAAGGCTCAAGTTTCTCTCATTATGAGGGGTGGGGGAGGGGGGGGGGGGGGGGGGGGGGGGGGGGGGGGGGGTGGTGCGGGCGCGCATGTTCTATTTTCACCTTTTATCATAAAGTTCTAACATTATTGAGGTGGTCCCTTTAGGTTATGAAACTCTAGGAGGTCCAAGGGGGAAATGTAGAGAGAAGCACAGAATAAAATTGATGGCTTACCATTACCACGTTCAGAGAAAGGATTTTTGCACGCAGAACTAGAAAGGCTGTGCAAAAGTAATTTGTACCTCGCAAACTAGCATTAAACCCCGTGAAATTGTCCTGTTCTCCTTAAAATCAGAAGCCCCCGATGAAAGGGGGTATATAATAGCTTTAAGAAAACCATGAGGGAATTAAAACTTCCTCTTCTCTCTGGGGGGTTGGGGAAAAAAACTCAATATGAACTGTAGGCTAAAGCCGGTGGCTTTAATTTATCATACCAAGAACCTCTGTCACCTGTCTCTCGTACAAAAGCCAAATTACTAACTCATTTACTGATCACTCACAGCTGAAAAGTAGATGCTCTGCGAATTTCAACTACTTGTCTTTTGTGCCCGCATGCGCACCTAAGCAGTACTACCATAAGCTAACAAGTATTTTAATTTACTAGAGCTGCAAGATTAGGGGTGGAATCTATCCAAATTGATTTAAAGTTCAACTCAAATAGGTGGATTTGAATCCAATAAAGTGATAATAAATTTATCTTATTTGATTGACTTTTTACTTTGTTTACTTCTCCCACTTTTCCTTTATCTTTAATGATTTCTTTGTCATTTTTCTTTTTTATGATTTCTGTGATGATTTTATCATTAGTTTGATCGAAGGCAAATTTAAACTTGAGTTACAATTTTTAAATTTTAACCAAATTTAAGTTAATCTTTGTTCGAGCTTGATTAGAGTCAAATCCATTCCTAAGTGTAACTTCTATAATTTGATTATTATAACAATTAACTTTTGCCATTTTATACCTAAAAGTCCTTTCATCTTTTCTCACCAATTCATCTAGGTAGCTAATCCAATAGAATGCATTCAATCAAAATCGAGCTCAAAGAAGGGCTAACTAGAGATCTATTCAAGATTGATATGATGAATTTTCTTTAACTCAAAAATAGGTTTTCTCTAGTTAAATAAATTTTAGTTCGAGTTCAACTTGATTTATAAAATTATTATTCAAACATATTTAAGAAACAACTTAACTTTAAACTAGATCTAAACCAAGTTTTAATTTAAATATTTGAATCAGTTTAAACTAAACTTATTTATAAAAACTAACCCAATTTTTTATTATAACTCAACTCATTCAATTTAAGTTATAGTTCAAACCCGAATTATTAGTCTAAATTTATAATATTAACTAATCAAATATCATTTTTCCAATGCAGTCAGGAAAAAATTGCGATGACTTACAACAGCGTTTTATGTTATTAAACTATTAATTATACAAACTAGTAATTTTAAGTTGGATTATTGTGGCCAACCATAATCAAAACCCTAAACCTAAAATCACTCTAAAAATATCCCACTATTAATGTTGAATGACTAAAAAACCTTGGATGACAGTTATTTCGGTTAATTAAAGGGCGGGGCGTTTAAGGGAAGTGAAGAAGTACCTGGGTCCACCAATTGGTCCGGCGTTCATCGTCAGTTGTTCAATAAGGGCAGCAGATTTGGGCTCAACGCTCGAGGCTTTGGCGTATTGGGTGCTGAGACCCAAACCCGAGGGCACAAAGAACGCTCCATTTACCATTATGTCCCCGTCAGTCCTCCAGTTCCAATCTGTCCACTCTCTCTCGTCTGTGTCCACGCGCTTCGTCACCTAATGGTTATCATCAATAATTACAACCCACAGGCACACTGTCAGAACGTGGATCCACGCAGCCAAAAAGTGCGTAAAACAGAGTTGAAACAGACAGAAGGCCCTGACGCAGTGTGCTAATGTCAGGAGAATGGACGGCAGGATTACTATTCACAAAATAATTTTTATAAATCCCCTTAATTTCTTTATTTTAAATTAGACCCCGCATAAATTCTAAATAAAAACTTATATATGATTATTAATAAAAGATATAAATCTATTATTTAATATTGTTGATCAGGTAACATTACCACGTTAAAAACAAAAACAACACATTTACCAATAAGTCGTAATTAGAAATTCTTTGGAGCTACAATGCTATAAGTTTTCAAACCCCCACCCCCCAATCACAGACAGAAAATCCCCAGCATAGCAAATAGTCAAAGAAATTTCACAAGATACACAAACTATCAATAAATATCACCAATAATGCAAAACCACCTTTTCCAAACCCTAAACAAGATTGTCTTACTCTCCACAATTCACATTTACAGATACGTGAGTTTTAATTTCTATCAGTTACCCCCTTGCAAAAATAATAAAATCATGTATATAAATAATATATACATTTTTATATATAATAAATAATAATATATCACTATATAATTATATGTTAATTTATTTTTAATTTTAAACTACCTAATTACATAATAACATATCATTATTTATATAAAAAATTATATACATAACACTTTTTGTTCATAAGAATACTTTTTTCAAAAGGTTATATTTGTATATATGGATAAGACTATAATTGAGTCAAACTCAATCAATTTGGATTTAACTATAGAGTCAAACTTAAGCTTACTTTTGGATTCAAACTGAGTTTGTTTAAATTCAAACTTAACTCAAATTAGCCGAAACAAACTTGATTCAAGCAAATTTGAGCTTAAGAGTTTAACATTTTCAAACTTAGGCTCGTGTTTTAGGGACATTCAGCTCCTAAAACTGACGAATCTAAAAAATTGATATGAATCAACTAAAACGAAATCGTTTTAACTAACATGCATCAAAATAATATAGTTTTAATTTCACACTGAACTCAAAACTATATTCAAGCTCAAACTCGAGTTCGGTTCCTCTCAAACAAATCAAATTTAAGGATAGTTCGATTCAAATTCAACTCTAACTTAATTTAAATATAATATAATAAATTTTAAAATTTTATATTTACACCTCAAAAAACTTAATCTTTTATCTTTAAATAAAAAAGATATTTGAAAAATATAAACTAAAAAATTTACTTATAATTTATTAAATCAAACTTGAACAAATTTTAGGTTAATTGATCCAATTTCAAGTTAAATCTCTCATCATGGGCTTGTCTCGACAAGTTTTGTTTATATAAATGAGTTAAACTCTAGTAACCCTACTCATGGTCATATTAACATCATTAGTCATAAGAATCAACCGTTGATCAGATCGAATCATCGTTAATTATTCCAAGGCAATAAAAATGCTATCATTAATAGTAAATTAAAAAAGAAAATTACCTCCTTGGCATTATCATCAGCCGGAGCCGTGTATCGATTTCCCTGACTGTTGATTGTAGGATTAGCGCTACCACCGATAGCATACATTTCCCATGCAGTGAAATCGTTGTTGACCACGTGTATGTACCCGTGTCTACACCGAGGCATACGCTGCACCAGCGCCTCACCGAAGTGATTAAACGCTATCGTTACTTGCATCCCGATGTCCAGCAGGTAATTGTCGTTGTGCCCTAACAACATCACTTCGTTATGATGCGAAAAATAGTTGTTCGATATCGTGATCGCCGTGGACCCAAGTATCGCATCGATCAAGCCGTCCGTGCAATAGCTTAGCGAGCAATGATCAATCCAGATTTTGTGAGCCCCCGTGATGGAGATCCCATCGCCGTCTGATCGTCCTCTGTAGCCTACGTGAGTTGGTGACGATGCTATCATAGTATTACCTGAAAATTTCAGTTGTAAGTTTTGGTTACATTTTATACTTGATGGAATAAATGGAACTCAAGTTATAAGTGGAGGACTACATTAATATTTACCAGTTTCAGTTTTAAATTCGAGAAATATTTACCTGAAGGTTTACAATGGTGAATGTGGATGTTGTGGACGATGACGTGGGAGACATATTGAATAGTTAAGCATCCGTTGCCGGTAATGTGGACGATGGCGCCACGGCCGTCGATGGTTTTGTAGTTGTTAATGATGAGTTCGTGTTTGAGTCTGATGAGCATGTTGGAAGAGAAGACTATCCAGAGGGGTTCTTCTTGAATGACGGCGTAACGGAGAGTGCCGGGGGTGGGGTTGGCAGGGTTGCGGTCGGAGGAGTCGGTGACAACGTAGATCTGGCCGCCTTTGCCGCCGAGTGTGCCCTGGCCGAAGCCTATGGTACAGTCAGCTAAACGTTGGCGGTTGGTGGTGGCCCAGTTGGGATCGCAGCGCCAACAGTCGTCAATGGGGTTGCCAGTGAGACATTGGTCTTTTTGTTGAATCGAGAGAGTTTGGCGTCTTGAGAGAGACGCGTTAACCATCCTGTAAAAAAAAAAAAAAAAGTGAAAATGAGTCGAATGGTGTTTGTTTAGTGGAAAAAAAATGGAAGAAAATGATAGTCGGCAGATTGGTTGTTTGTTTGTTTTGGCAAAATGCAAGTGGGAGATGACAAAGATAGGGTTGAAAAACAGGGGAAAGCAGAGGAATGCTCTTTTGTTTCCCGAGAAAATGTTAAAAATGTGGGTAGAGAAAACAAGAAAATGAGCAAAACTTTGAAAAACAGGGAAAAACAGAGGAATGCTCTGTTTGTTTCCCAAGAAAATGTGGGTAAAGAAAACAAGAAAATGAGCAAAACCCAGAATGAGACGTTTGGTTTGTTTAAGTTTAGAGTTGAACAGAGCTAACCTTTGAACATGTTGAACAACTTCTTCAGGTTCAGGGTGTTGATGGGGAAGAGTGAGGTTGTGGGCAGCCCTTGCAATGGAAGAGAAAGAGAGCAACAAACAGAGACATTTTGAGAAAATGCACGTGATTAAAATCATTTTTGAAGAGACGATGATAATGGTGGTGAATATTTGTTCTTTGGCGTTGTTGGTGTGTCTCCTTTTTGCCTCTGTGAAAAAAGAAGTCAATTTATTTCTTGATGTCTTTCAAAACATGAGACTCTGCAAATTTGGGTCAGTGGGTTTATATAATAAAACCAAGATAATAAAGAACAATAATTAATTGATGAGGATACAATCACTTTTATGTGAGAAAATATTTCACTTTACCTCTCTTTTATTTGTTTATTTGAGCATGAAGGAAGGAAGAAGAAATGGCTGTCATGGGACATCCATGGAGAAGAATAGAACTGGGGAGATTCAAGAGAGTTACCTCACTCTGTTCTCTCCAATTTTCTTTTGTAAATAAACTCAATAACTCACATTCCTACCTTGCCCCTTAATCATTCTAGATATAGAAAGATGAGAAAATTATTCTGAAAGGCTGAAAATTGTTCATAAAGAGAGAGCGAGAAAGGCTTATCCAAAGTAGTAAAAACCCTTGTTCTTCTTCTGTTCTGGTATCCTTTATTTCATTTTCTTTTCTTTCATGCCTCCAATTATAATAACTACTAAGGGTATTTTTCATTTATTTATTTAATAATTTGTTTGGGATTACGATTCTTTGCGGAGATGGAGTGAGTTTGGATGTTCTTATTCTAAAGAGACAAAACCTGTTCTCTTTTGTTGTGAGGAGAAAGGAAGAAGTTGGGATTTAGAGATCATTAAGATTCGAAGGCAGATGCTTTCAGTAAATTTGGCTTTTGGATTTTGGTTACAAGTTATTGAGCTAGTTTCGGAAAGTTTTCTTTTTATTGAACCCCCAAAAAAAAAAAAAAAGTAAAAAAGACTCTACAAAGAGGAGGGAGGAGAAGGGGGGTCATTTTCTTCTATTCACTTAGTTTGCTGCGGCTTTGCATGATTCTACCTCCATGGAAGTTAGGGAAATTCCACATGTTATTGATGGCAATAAATTGGGTATTGATATGAAAAGAAAGCAGAAAGATAAGGACAAATTGAGGATGCAATTTTTGAAAATGATTCAAGATTGTTAAAAACGTTTTGGCAAAAATAAAAATGTTTTCCTTGTATCTTTTTCCCCTCATTGCCACCCAGCTATTGTTCACACTGAATTTCTACTGCTGATTTATTCCAGCAATGGTATATGACTTAGGTATCCTAACTCTATAATTAATCATTTTTGTAACCACTCTATACCCATTGATTATTTATATATATATATATAAACAAGATGTACCGACCTGGAACTATTGAAGCTAATTCTTGGAGCATCTGTGATGCACTAATGGCAATTTGGATAAGGCCGGCCGGTGATATCATATGAATCCCGGTCTTTTATAGAGCTGGAATTTGGCAGATTCCATATATTATTTATGTGGTATTGCAACATTATCATTATTATCATATACGATAAAATTATTATTTGTTTTTATTACCTATCCATCATACAACAGAATTTGGATTTTATTTATTTATTTATTTATTTTTTATTCTTTTAATGTGAAACAGCTAACTGGGATGACCATATTTTTTTAATATTAATATGATATTATACGACATATTATGTAGAAACTCTCCGTCATGAACTTAAAATTACAATTTTCTTGCATCAGTTGACAGGATTTTTCTTATTTTTTTATATGAGTTATCAAATAAAAACTTCACCATATCACTTCTTTTGCAAACACTATCCATTATTTGAAACACTTTGTATATATAGTTTTGCATGCTCTTAACCTCAGCAAGTTCAATTATTTATGATTTTATGTTTCAAAAATGACTAAAGGTAACCCCCCTCGGATCTCAAAATATTATGTATATCTATTTTGAATACACAAATAAATATGTATTTATATATGTTATTACGTTATTAAATATTATTTTATTTTTTATTTTTAATTTAAAATTATCAAATTATATAATAATATATAAACATATATAAATATTTGTTATGTATAATTTTATTGATAAATCAAATGTCCAGATGACTTTATTCACCAATCTGGATTTGATTTTGTGAGTCAGTTTGTTCTCTTTACAGTCCATCACTACTTAGGAATTAGTGTTACTTATACATTAGATTAGATGTAGACAGATCAAATGCATGAGATCCAAGGACCTTTTTTTTATTTTTGTTTAATTAAAGCACATAAAAATTAATAAAATATTTTTATTACAAATTGATCAGCAAAAATCCGATTCGTTTCAAAATTCCATATTTATTTACATGGTTTAATTCTAATATTTTCATTAAAAGTGGGATTAAAAATAATCTAATTATAGTTTGACCCTTAATTATATGTTTAATTTAGGGATAAAATAAAATCACAAGCAAGCAACTAACACGTCATCAATTAGTAGCCTTTGAAACTTGGTTAATTTGGTAATGATACGCTGTAGGAATATTTGTCACATAATCAAATTTTAATTTTAATTTTATTTTATTTTGTAGTGGTAGAGATTATTGTTTCTTCAAATTTAGAGCTTCTCATTACTATTTTGAAGTCAATAAATAATTATCAATAAATTTCCTTTTTATTATGTAGTTGCTTTCAATAAATCAACCTATTTTTTCTTTGTCACGGCCTACTTTGACGATCAAGGAAGGCTGCGACAGCTTGATGGATGCATATTCACTAAAAAAAAGCAACAAAGGAAAATCAAACTAATAATTAGTTTATCATATGCTTAAATTGCCAAATTAAGGAGAAAATTAATTATATTAATAAACCCTAAAATGACTTCATGGTTTGCTTGCTGGTGAACAATGAAATAAAAACCTTAACTATATCAATAAAAGCCTAGATCAAGTGAGACCACACCTAATTCATATAATGGTTCCCTCATCGGATCAGTCAAACCGACCTAATCTTTGAAACAAATTAAATAAAAATTATATCAATAAAAACTATACCGATTCATATAATTGGCCTTACCTAGATCTAATGAAACTACATATCCTAATTTGATTGGTTGAATCGATTGATATGATTTGAAATTGAAAACCTTAACTAACCACTAACGTGATGTTCGTGTAGAAAAATGTAATATGATCATAAAAAGATATATTTTGTGATAAGAAATTATATTATTACAAGGCCAAAGGACTTATTCCTACCTAAAGTATATTATTTTCTCAAGTTCTCACCTCTTAATTTTAAAAATTCTAAACACCTACCTATGAGTGGTTAAAGTTAATGAAACTCTAACTCCTTAAAATTTATTTTCTTTTTCTCTCCCTAAACTCTAAAACTAAAAGTTTCCCCCTAGGTAAAGTTGTAAAAAATAACATTTCTCTTTTAGAGTTTAGTTTTCAATCTCTGACGTTAAATTCGATATTATTGTCGACGACGAAGAGTCCCCTACTCATCACCATGCTATGGTGGTCTCTCTCCGATCCTCTGAAACTCTGATCGACGAAGACCTTATCTGGGAAAATGAAGAACTTTGTCTTCTCAATGAAACTCTTCATTTTTCCAAACAAGATCTTTGTTGACTAGAGCTCCCAAAGAGGGGAGAGAGACCATGAAGCCTGGTGATGCATCGAGGACTTTTCGTCATTGGCAATGACGCTAGAGATTGAAAACTAAACTCTAAAGTGAGAAATGTTATTTTTTAAAATTTGGATTAGGAAAACACTTTTAGTTTTTAGGGTTTAGGGGGAAAAAATGATTAAATTTTAGTTTAATTTTTATATTATAGATGAAATAATAATTTTATCCTTGAAACTATAAGATCTAACTTTTTATAGGTGGGTATTTGAGACTTTTAAAATTAAAGGATGAAAATTTGTACAACAATATAGTTTGGGTGGGAATAAGTCCTTTGGTTTATTACAACAACAAAGGGGTATTAAAAGGAGGCTAGTTAATTTGTGGGACATGCAAAGGCAGGACAAGTTGGAATAGGGAGGGGAATAAGTGCTTTTCGTATGTTGGAAAAAAAATAATAAGCCAAAAGGCATGCAATCTTCAATTTTTCAATTGCTTCTGCTTATTCTTCTTTTGGAAGTGCAAGGCAAAGTAATCACTCCAGAAAAAAAAAAAAATGAATTAATGGTCCAATGACAATAATTTATATGAAAATATTAATTATAATCTAAATTTTATCAATTTTTCACAAATAAATTATCTATAAAATAGATAAAAAAGCACTTTTATTTCCCATGTGTAACCTAGTCATTTTGATGCAAACCCACTTAGATTAAAGTGCAAAAGCTGGATTGATGATGTTCAAAGCATGAATTATTTATAATTAAAGAAGTTTAACATTTAAACTACCATGATTATTGGGCATCAAATTTTACACTATAGTATTTTAAATTTCAACATGCCTCATAAGTCATAGCCAATTGGATAATTTTGTTTTGGATTTTATTGGCTTACTTTAACCATACCTTATCATGCATGAATGCTTACACCGATTTTCAAAAGTGTTTTTGTAATTTAGCCATTGAATATGCCACTAAAGTGAAGTGAAAAAAAAGCAATAAATTCATACTCATTTTTTTAAATGAGATGACATTCATCCTAACCCATATAAAAAAAAAAAAAGAGCTACATTCTTTATATATGATTTTTCTTTTTTCAAAAAAGAGAAAAGTATCAAATTTCTATCAAATCCAATCCAATACATTTCTTTGCTTCTATTCTAAAGTATCAAAAAAGTCTTTTTTAATTTAAAAAAATATAAAAGTTTGAGATTTATATAGTATGAAATGGGTTTAAGTTTGGGATAAGAAACAAAGAAAAATGAAACCAAGTCTTGTCAAATCTACGTGTATTTTTGTGTTGGTAGGAAGAAAAGAATTGATGATTTGCCCAATAAGAAGAAAAAATAGAATTTAATTTTGAAAAATAAGTCTACTTTTTTTTTTTGAATGACTTGGAAAAAAGAGTTAATTTTGACAAAAAATTCGAGCATATATGAAAAAAGCTTAATTGAATAGTAATTAATGATAGTGATGTTATAAATAAGAGTGTTAATTTGAATATCAATAATAATATATTATTATTTAATTTATAATTTAAAATTATTTAATAATATTATTAAAATTAATATTTATTATAATTTTGTATAATTTTTATGTTTAAAAAAAAAACTTTTGACACCTTGAAAGAATCAAAAGTTCTTTTTTTTAAAAAATTATTTGTTTAGTTAAAAGTATATAATTTTAATAATATTTATTGAGATGGCATCTTTCATCCCACCTCCCCTAGTAAATAATTAACGAAAAGCTTTTTCCGACGAGCAGTTAATTTCATCCTTTTATTGAAAGTTGTGAAAATCTAAGCCATTTAAATGATCTTCAACAAATATTAAAAATCTCTCTATTTACAGGATTTTAATATAATTTTAAAAGATATTTGGATTTATAAATTTTTTTAAAATATAAAAATTAGATATTATTTTTTATATATAATAATATATAAAAAAATAGTATTATCTGTCTCTATTTTTTTATATATAATTTATGTATATAAATAATATATTATTATATAATTAAATATTATTTTATTTTTAATTTAAAATTATTTAATTATATAATAATATACTACCGATCTAATTTATATATAAACATAAAATATGGGGAGGAGCTTTGAGAGGTATAAAGATTCGAAACCAACGAAGAAAGAAAAGCTTGTGATCAGAAAAAGGGGTTGTTCTAAGACCATGAGAACAAAAAATTTTCTGAATTATATTATCCAAAATATGCTTATAAACAGGTCAAAAACACTAGCCATCGTCCGGGTGGCTCAATCCGTGACCTACATGGATCCCGCCCCCCCTTTTTTTTTAAAGTACTTATAAGACATTTTGGTTCATGAACATGACCCATGCAGTGCTTAAGAAATCAACTGGTGATTAATTAGCCATTAAAAGAATACTTAAAATTTTTTTATTTATTATTAGATATATATTTTGAGCTATTTTAATATTAAAATAAATTTAATTTGGTGGTATACTTAAAATTGATAAACGATGCATTGAGATCAAGTTCTAATATTGATTTTTTTAAAATTAATTTTTTATATTAACCAAAATAAACCTTGGTTTACCCTAATTTAACCATCCAGTTCAATCTAATCTAACATTGAAAATAGTTTTCAAGCGAATTAATATTGTTTTTGCTAGTGGGTGATAGTTCAATCTATCAAAACTGCTGAATTGATCCATTTATTTAATTTGAAAAAAAAAAACATTTTATACAATGAAAATTTGTTTGCTTTATCTATGGTTCAATTTCTGCTATGTTAATGCACGTACTGTTGTTATGATCATGATTTAAAAGAAATTAAATAATCATTGAAGTTTTCAAATTGTTGGTATATAAATGACGGATGGGAAAGGCTTATATCTGGACTTCTGACATAATTGGGCAGCCCATTTAATATGGTCCAAATGTTGAACAGAGCCCAATTTTTATCATCTAATCCATTAAAAACAGAACCCAGTTAAAAATAAAAAGAAGAGGAAATTATTATTTGGTGTTTCATACAGAATAGTGAAGAAAAAATCTAACCAAATTCCTTACCATCAAACTATATGTACATTTTTTTGTGTATTATTTTATATATAAATAATAATATATTATAATATGATTAAGTGTTATTTAATTATTAATTATTTAATTATATAATAATATATAGTTATTTATTAAAAATAAAATTATACATTATTTAATTCTTGAGATACAATTGTCTTGTCTCTCTTTACATGAAAAACTTCTTATCAAATGAAGCCCAAAGCATCACAGTTCAAACAATAAAACTATGTATACCCATTTTGGATACACAAATATATACACATTTATATGTGTCATCATGTGATTAGATTATTTTGAATTAAGAATAAAATAATAATCAATCATATGATGACACATATGAGTGTGTATACATTTGTGTACCCAAAATGGGTATACATAGTATTACTCCAGTTCAAAATAGGTTCGGTGTTGGTGTGGAAAGCCGTTGTCCGAACCTCCATGTTCTTTTACTACTTTACCCTTCTTCACTTCCCTCTCATTCTTTACTCGTTTCTTTGTTCAAATCGACGAGTTTTTGAGCGAGTGACGAGTTTCAGGTTTTCAGCTGGTGCTCTGCTATGGACAGTTTCGGCTTTCTCAATGACGAGAGTCCTATCGTCGTTGCAGGTACTTTCTTTCTTATTCTTTTAATTATTTTTTTAATCTTTTAGAAGACTCCAAAGATTTGGACATTTATTCTTGAAGCTTGGCTTTTTTCTTTTTTTTTTTTTTGCGAAAGCAGGGTATATTTGTTCTTACTTTAGACAGCTGAGAAATTGGTATCATTAAATTACAATTTTACTGGCTGCAATGTCGTAGAAATTGATGTTGTAGCTTTGAACATTTGGGTTCTAGGGTTAGGTTTATTTATTTTTTTATAAATTGAATGAGGTATGTGGAGTGGAGACCCTAGAAATTCACCGTTTATTCTGTTTGGTTTATAAGAAAATGGTAAAGAAAGGAGATAAATGCATAGTGGATATTGATGACCTATTTATTTGTGGGTAAATATAGATCTATTAGGCTGAATTTTAGCCTTGTAATTCACTGGGGGATGAATTTGGTTATCCTTGTAGGAATTTACAGTTAGGGTTTTATTAGATGGAAACTTTTTGGATTAAGGTTTGTTCAGTTTTGCTATTTAGAAATTGTGTTTAAACTGATTTGAGCTACGGTTAGTACATTCACTTGGCCTAATTTGGATAAGGTGGCCTCTACCTGGTAACTGAAATAATGTTATTCATAGGATTCAGTATTTATTTCTTTATATCAGTGTTTTAGGGAACCAAATTGTGTTAGGTTGTCCAATAAGTTGACAAGAAACTGTTGTGAGCAATTTCAGATGATAAAACTAGAGGAAAGGAAATGGTAAAGGGATCTAACGTTGGAAGTGTGCCAAGGAAAAGACTAGCTGACATAAGCAACATTCAGCCACCGACTAAGCTTTCAAATGAAACTGATTCCCTTGCACCTAAGGCGTACGTTGACCAGCTCCACAAGGTATACTGTCACAGGCTTCAACTTTTCTCTGGCTCTCTTTTCTATATGAATGTCTTTCTTTCACATTTGCTCACTGTAATTTTGTTCTGCATCTGTTCACCAGGAAAATATGACCCTGATGAAAATTCTCGCAGAAAGAAAGTATCCTCTACAGCCACTTTGTTTTCCTTTCCTTTGTTTGCACATTAAATGTTGTAATTTTAATGCTTTTTTCCATTGTGGGTTTTCTCCCTTAATTCTGGTTGGAAGTAAATTGATTGAAGTGAATGGAATTGAGCTACAGAAGATGAGAATCAATTTGCAGAAAGCACAGCAACAGAATTTGCAACTTGCCAAAGAAAACAGTTCGATGTTGGCGGTAAACTTGTTTATTTCTGATTTTAAGTTTCTAGTTACATAGTTTTTAATCAGCTAAGGCAATTTCTAGTATAATAAATGAATAATATTTACCCTGATAATGCAGGAACTTAATTCAGGTAAAGATAGGGTATGTTTTCTCATAACTTTCTTGCTTTTGTGTCCTTTGGCCTTTTAGTTTTCCGTGCATTGATATTTGCTCTCTGTTAATTTTTCAGTTGAGAGTACTTCAACATGAGCTGGGATGTATAAACACCTTACATAAAGCAAGAAAATTTCTTTTAGAGGTCATTTTCTATAGTAGCTTTCCATTTGATTGAATGTGACCGAGTTTATCTGATTAGACTGTATTAGTTAGTAACAAATTCTTCTTGTTCTTCGCCCAGGATAAAGCAAATACACTGACGTGCCATACTTCTGGAAATCAGGTAGTTAGCAAATTCGATGTGTAAAATTTTTCAAACGTTAATTATTAAAGATCACATGTTAGTCACACCTTTTCTTCCACTTCTTTTAAGATAGAAGCAGACAAACATGGCAAGGGAGGCCAAGCAGAAGAGCAGGGCAAGAAACCTTGTAATACCAACAGGACACAACAATCAGAGAATCAATGTAGCTAGTTTACCTGATACTTTCTTTTCTAAATTTCAGATCCATTATCTCAACTAAAATCTTTTCACTTATAATTTTGCATGTAGCTTCAGATTCTTCTACTGTTAAATCAGTCCAAGATAAAGAGGAAGTTGATAAGAAGAGGTTTTCCTTCTGCTAGTTTTGCTGTTCAGTGCAATTTTAATTTCTATATCTTGTTTTTATTTCAAAGTTTTCACAAAGAATTAAGATAAAAAATGAAATTTACATTTGATTTTATGTTCTGATAACAGGCTTTGTTTGAGAAGGCAATCTGCTAGGTTTAAGCCTGAAGAGCCGAAGCATTTGGAGGAAAGGTTGTTATGAATATTCTGTTGCTATATGCATTTTGAATTTTAAGTGATACTTCTATTTTTACTTATCACAATGACCTGAAAATATAGTGAAACAAGCAGAAATTTAAATTTGCTTTTGTGGTTTCCCTTCGCTTGACAGGCTTTGTTTAAGGCAATCTGCCAGGTTTAAGTGTGAAGAACCAGCATCAGAGCCAGAACCAGAACCAAAACTAGAACCAACTCAGAAAAGGTCTGTTGTGCTTGTTTTACTACTGTGCAGTTTAAAATCTTAATCTATGATCTCACTTTCAGGTTGTTAAAAAATATATAACATTCAGGCAACAAAGAAAAAATAGATTTGTCTTTAATTTACCATAATTTTCTTTTTCCTTTTTCAGAAGGCAATCTGCTAGGTTCAAATCCGTTGCATCAAAACCATCTGAGGATATATTTGAAATAGATGGTGCTAAAGCTCATGTTTCTAGTGATAAACCGGTACATAATAGTGATCATTCCGATTTATCTGTTCAAAAAGAGCACAAAGAAGGAAACAGTGACCAAAATGATGAAGTTCAAGGAACTAGGAGAAGATCTTCCGGAAGGCCCTTGCGCCAGGCAGCCGAGAAGGTGCAATCGTACAAAGAAATTCCTCTTAAAGTCAAATTGCGCCGAGAAAATTGAGCATAAAATTTTCCCCACTCCCCAGTAAAATCTACTGCATATTGCACATTTCGTGTCCCTTGTTTTTGTATTATCTGTTGTATTGACACTATTTTGATTCATCATACATGTTGCTAATTCTCTGTAAAATTCTCCTATCTACGCCCAATTCAAACCTCAAGTTTTAGTCTTGTTTCGTAGCTGTAATCAAGTTATCATGTGACTTGCAAATGAAATTGTGACAAAATTAAAACGGTGGCATAGTGAATCTGTAAAACAATTGATTCCTCTACCATCAGGTTTTAAGAACATTTATCTAGATAATAAAAAACATTAGACAAATTTGTGGGCTGTAAACGAGGTGAGGGCATATTTAGAGAATATATTCGATTTTAAATGATGGGTAAAGTTAGAACAAGTCTAAAATAATAGTAATGATATGACATTGAAAAAAATTAAATCAATTGGATAAGGCACGAGTAACAAAATTCCTGCCAAAGCGTGTTGAGCTGTTGATAAATGGAATATTTGATGAAAAATGGCAGAAAAATTTAAAAAAAAAAAAAAAAAAAAACCTTCAAGTGACATTGATCGGTTAGTTAAAAGAGAAGAAAAAGAGAAATGGGACATGCTGGTCCACGTGGACCATATCACATGCAAAGAAGAAAAAAGTAACGTGACAAAAAGGGCTGTGATTTTCACATCACTTCTTTTCTTTATTTTACAACTATAAACCGCGTCTCCGCACGAAGCTGAAGAATTTTTTTTGAAAATTAGTTGGCTTTTTTCCCTTCCTTTTCAAAACTAAATTTTATTTTTTTCCTCTTTGTCTTTGATTTTAACATGCTCTTAGTTCTTGCTTTCCATTGAATTCAAAGCTTTTGTTACATGGTTTTATGCTTCGTCAAGATTAATGATTTTTTTTTTGAAAAAATAATAAAACAATTTCTCATATCTGACGTGGCAAATTGTGATTGCACCACTCAAAAGAAAAAGATGTGGATGTGTAAGGATCCCTAAAAAAAAACAAACAAATATGAAGAATTTATACATGTGAGCGTGGGGTGCACCATAATGTGGATTTCTAAGGACCCACACGCAAAACGGCAGTGCAGCATGTTAGCTCCTAGAAATATATCTTCTTTTTTGTTTTCTTGTATCCAATTCTAAAAGTTGGAATCAAAGCAATCCAACCCATGCCGTTAAAACATACTTTTTTCACTTTTTGTTGCATGATTAAACATTTTTTTTTCTCTTTTTTGAAAGAACTGTGTTAAAAGATGGTTGAAAATTATTCAATTATGTCTTTCGTATTTACAAGCTATCGATAATCTTTTTTATTATACCCTTTCGAGTGTATAAATATTACCTCGAGACATTTTTAAATAACATTTTCCCTTTAAATACATATTAGATTTTAAAAAAAAAAGAAGAAGAAGAAGAACAGGAGATATTGTGGATATATCTCACTTGACGGATGTAATTGAAGTTTTCATAAACTTAATGGGGGGTTAATAATTAATCAATTTTATAGTTTACAAATTGTTTGTTTAAATTTAACTTATAATTTTTGGAAAATATGGTGGCCCAAAGGAGGGTCCGTTATGGGCCCACCATTATCTACTTTGCCCAGTCTTTGGTGGGAAATGTTTTCCTCCCGCCCTTTTCTCTGACTTGACCGTGACAACTCACGCATATCCAACTGTATTACATAAAATTTTATTTATCTACCTATAGCCACTTAAAATTAATAGGATCATAATCTCTAAAAAGTTATTCTTATTTTTTCCACTAAAAGTTTACAAACTAATATTTTATCATTTAAATCAAGTTTTAAAAAATTACATTTCCTCTAGGATTTAGTTTCAAAATCTCGTCACTTTTTTTGGTACTATCGTCGGTCATCTCTCTCTCTTGATGGTTTCCCTTTCTTTGATGATCTGCCTCAACTCCACCCCAACCCCTACGACGTCGATAGACATTGTTTGAGAAGAGAAATCATCTTCTTAAATGACAAAGACGAGATCGATCAATCTCGTATTCGTCGTCTAGAAAGACAACTCATCTTCATCTAAGAAGACAATTTCTCTTCTAGATGATGTCTCTCGATGTTGGAGGGGTTGGGGTGAAGTTGAGATTGACCATCAGAGGAAGGGAAATTATCGGGAGAGACAGTCGGCGATAACGTCGAAGAAAATGACGAAATTTTGAAACTAAACCCTAAGAGAGGAAATGTGATTTTTTCAAACTTGATTTAGCGGAGAAAATTAGTTTTTTTAAATTTAGAAGGAAAAAATAAAATCATATTTAAGTTTCTTTTTAATATTAAATATAAAATGACGATTTTATTTTCAACATTAACAAATTTAAACGATAATGAGTGAATAAATAGGATTTTCAAAATTAACGAAAAAAATTTTGGGAGATCATCATACTTTGGGTGGGAAATAGTCCTTTGGCCTTTTAAATAAAATTTCTCAATAATTAAAATAGTGAAAAATATAGTTAATATTACGAGCAATATTTTATGTATATATTTTTAATATATAAATAAATATATATTTTTGATATTATATATAATGAGATATTATTTTATTTTTAATTTAAAATTATATAATCATATGATAATATATATAAATGTATATATATTTAAAACAAAAACGTATAATATTATAATAATGTTAATTTTTTATAAAAATAAAAGAAATTTTTCATATTGTTTAAAATTTCATTTCCCACCCAATGTAGAAGATACATTAAAATGCAGTGCGGATGTATCCTTCGGTTGATTTTGTAAGACAAAATGAAAAAAAATTTAATTTTTGAAAATCTTATAATAATAATAATAACACTAATAGGGTATTATCGAAAACTATAAAATTATTTTGATTAAATATTCAGATGATATATTATTATATGAATGATTAAATTTATATTAAAAATTAAATAAAAATAAATTATATAATATCAAATAATCTAAATATCTAATTAAATATATAAAATTACGTGTATTTATTATTATTTAAAATAAAAGAAGGTTTCTTGTGAACAGAAGAAATGAGAAGAAAAAGATAACTATTTTATACATACGACCGGCTTTCATTTTCTAAAAGGCGTGTAAACAACTCAGAGTTTTATTTTTCTATAAAAAAATCGACTTAAAACTTCGGCCTGTTAGGGTAGCCAACAAGACTGTCACTTTTGTGTGATGAAAAGTTTGAATTTATCGACCAAAAATATGTAGAATTCTAAATAGAAGGATCTACTAAGAATATTTTCCTTTTTTCTTGAAGCCCCCGTCTCCTTTAGAGTGTACTATTTTTACTTCTCTTATTTAATAACAATTTTTCTTTCTATTATTCAAAAAGATGACCTAAGTGGACACTTTTTGATAGGCTCTTGCTATAGAAATACACTTTACAGTTTTAGCATCTATACAGATTAGTTTTGATATCAAATGATACGAATATTAAGAGAATTTCATTTTAAAACTTTGTTATTGAGATTAAAGAGTCTAAAACTATATAAACTCTATATTAAAAATCTATAATTTTTAATGTAAAATTCAAATTTTATATCTTATACTTAAAATTCTAATACTCTTAAAAGAAAAAGTGAGTGTTACAAACGAGATGACTTTAATTATATCTAAATTACTTTTTTCTTAGGCTTTCAAACAAATTATTTACTCTAATTATATATTAATTAAAATTAATAGTCTAAATAATATTATATCATTTCAATCACATATATGGGTTAGGAGATTTTTAGCCTTATAAAAATAAATAAATTTATTAATGTTGTGGGTAGTTAAGTTATCATTAGAATTAAAGATTCAATGCTGTGATTGGGTTAGTTATTTTAACATAATTTATTATAAATTATAGTAAAAATAAATGGGTAAAAAAAAAAAAGAAAAGAAAAGAGTAAAAGATGAATATGCATATTCTTTTGTCTTTGATGATCCCTTTAGCATGATAAAATTTTACAACATTTGCACGTGCAAACACATGCTCGGAGTAACCAGAAGATTCCAAACTTTAACCGCTAAGTTCACATTCTCTGCAGTCTCCTCCGTGTACATGGGGGAGATCAACTTGTTTAAACCCAAAAACAATTTGGCCTTTAATTATGCTTTTGGCCTTGTGTGTTTTGGTCCAACTTATTTTCACATGAAAATGAAAAAAAAAAATAATAATAATAAAGAAAAGACTAAAAAATAAAGTAAACAGAAAACCTAATTGCTTAAATCCACTACTTATAAGAAGTTGAATCATTAACCACTAAACATCCCTCCATATTTGGCTTAGAAAAAAAAAAAAAAACTCTTAGGAAATGGAAGAACAATGCAGCCCTCTTGGCTGGGAATATTGCTATCCAGAAGAGGTAAATTCTCTTTAATGTTGGCCTCATTTCTCTTCTGTTTCAACTTTTCAAGTAAAGGGTGTTCTAAATTTTCCATTTTTGTGACAGGGAATTGAAGAGTTAAGGCGTTTGTACAGAACTTGGGAGCTGGAGGCGACAATTTTGTCAGCTAAGGAGGAAATCGAAAGGCGAGAAATTGAACTCATCCATCTCAAAGACGTGCTGAATAAATCCATCAAAGAGAGAAACGAAGCACAAACGCAATGCCAAAAGCTGATGCTGGAGAACCTTTTGCTGCAAGAAAAGCTTCAAAAACAACAGCAGCAGCAACAAGAAGCTGCGGCTCGGGTACTCTCGCGCACATCAAGCATCGAAAATGAGTCAACACCCAGTGACTTCTTTAAGAATCAAAACATGAATTTGTCTCCAATTGCAAATCCAGTTTCATCAGAATTGCCACCAGAGGCCTTGAATTTAGCGGCGGAGAGGCCATTGCCGGAGAAAGGCAAATTATTGAAGGCAGTAATGGAAGCGGGGCCACTTCTGCAGACTCTTCTCCTGGCGGGGCCTCTTCCACAGTGGCAGCATCCCCCGCCGCAGCTCGACTCCATCGAAATTCCACCGGTGGCGATAAGTTCTTCCCCTTCGCCGCGGCTTCGACACCACCAGGCCTCCTTCAACAGTCCAACAGCCGGTTGTTTAAGCAAGAAAAGGGGTCTTGAGTTCAACGAAATGAGGCTTGATTCTTCCCCAAAGTACCAAAAAGTTGCCCCCATAAATTAACCAAAAGCTGCAAAATTAGCCCATCTTTTTCATTCTGTTTGACAATTAACTGATGACTTGCAGCATGAAAAAGATGGCTTTTGCGCTTCAGTTGATTCAGAATCGGTAAAGTAGTTAATTTTCATCATTAATGTTAATAGGCCTCTAATTTGCTTGTTATTGTATTAAACATGTTTAACTTTTTGGAAGATTGGGTTGATGTAACCAAATCTCAAATGTAATTTTCTAGTGGGATTTTAAAATATGGTCAGTCATTGAATGGCTTTTCCGTCATATTAAAGTAGATTAATCATAAGCAAATGTGACCAAAATGAGAAATTAATTATAAAATTTGACACATATATTTCTATGAAGCACACTTACCTCCCATTGTCAATTTGGTAAGTGCATGTCTTCCATTAAAGTAGAAACCTTTAATTCGATTTCTCCATCATAACTAATAATGAATTGGAGCTCCCCTTCCATTCTTCATAATTGTTCATCAAGTTGTTTTGATTGCCTCCATGACTTCAAATTGGGTCATGAAATCCACAGCAATAAAAAGTAATTAACTTCACATGGAGTTGTTAAATACCCACTTAATTAAAAGTTACTTTTACCCACTTTGTATTTGATTTATTATAAAATTATATACATATAATTTTAAATATTTAATTAAATATTTAAATAATATATCATCAAATAATTAGATAATTTTGAATTAAAAATAAAATAATATTCAATTATATAATAATATATTATTTAAATAGCCAATTAGATGTTAAAAATTGGATATATATAATTTTACTATAATAAAGTAACTTAAAAACTATAGGTAAAATTGAAATATAAATTAAAAGAAAATAAAACCATAGTATTAAAGGTCATGGTCATTTGCTACTTTACACATTAAAGCATTAGTGAAACAAGTTTATGAAAAAACAAATATTAATTAATTAACTGAAAAGAAAACAAGTTATGTTGATTGAAGTAGCTTTCCTTAGGGTAGCCATTGTCATGCCCCGCACATGCTAGCAAGTGCAAGATTCACCGGCGAGGTCCCACACGGCATTTCTCCTTTTCTTTGTGTCGTCTTCTTGCAACGACTTGTTTTTGAGAATGCGTCGTTTCCCTATTTGATCAAACATAATTCTATTTTACCTAAGAATAGAAGATTTTTATCATCATTAAATTAAATATTCTTAACACATAACAAAATACAAAGTTATGATTCTGAATTAATCACAATATTTCTTAATAAGGGTATGTATTAATGTAGTTTTATTTTTTAAATATAATTTATATTTAAATAATCTTTTTATATTTTAACTAAAATTCGTTTTTTAACTCTTCGTCTGTTACACTTCTCACAAAATCATATTAAAGTCAAGATTAATAAGATCTTTTTCTCGTTGATTCTGTCAAGTCTGTTCTTTTGAACGAGACTTTGTTGAATAATAGATAAAGATAATGAGAATTTTGTTAGTCTATTCATACACATCACTAATTAAATAATACGATAATAAACTACTTTAAAAGAGTGATAATTACTCTCGTTGTTTACCTTTGTTTGGTTAAATTTTTTATTTTGACATTTAAAACATTGGTAGAAATCAGATTACTTAAGCATCCACAAAATGTTTTATTTTATTTGAATAGTTAGATTCCCCTTATATATATTAGTTATGAAATGACTGTTTGATGTCAAAAAAAGATCTCAAAAAGAGTCGTTTCTAATCCATTCTCTAATCCACACGTGACAACTTGCTCTTGTTATAGGAGTAACTCGAATAACTCATTAATAGCTAATAACTTTGGGATTGAAACCTCCGTACCTAATTCATAGAGTCAATCATTTTCCCAAAGTTACGTGTCCATTTTGTCCACTTTCTTCCTTAGTTATTTTCGGTTAAACAGCTATCATAATGCTGTTGGTAGAGAAAATCTTGATTTGTATGAATATGGTATTTGGTGCACGAAAATGATGACTGTGATAAACGAGTTTGGCATAGTTGCATGGAGTAGCTCCTAGTTTCTTCGACGAATGAGAAGACAAAGTGTAATTGAGTCCATTGTTGACTCTATCAAAGACACTTCAAACTACATCAAATTACAACTCATGATCTTGTTGCTCACAACTGTCTAGTCTTCTTCTCTTCTTGACGCGTGGAATTTGGGTTATACATCTGCAGTGTTTTGCGCCAATCACTAAATGTGTTTTATCCTAAAGTACTTGGAAATTTAAGAACAAATATTTTGATCCATTTTTGGGACAATGAATGAAAGCTAGGTACTAGGGTAGACAAATATGGTTTAGGTAGTGATACACTCAAGTAGTGGCTTGACGTAAAGAGAAGCCAAAACTTTTACGAAACGTTTGTTTAAAAATAATCAAATATTATTCTAACTGAAATTATCTTGTTTGATTTTATAGATAATAATAAATTTCGATATTATTTTATTATAGTAACGATATTTTTTATTATAATTTTATCTTAATAAAAAATTTAAGACTAAAATATCTTAATTTTTTATTAACATAACAAATAAAATAAATAATATTTTTAAATAATTATATTTAAAAATATTTAAATAAAATAAGATATCATCTTATTACATCAAACCAAATATCATAATTATTTATAATTATAAATTTTAATTAAATATAATAATACTAATTGATACTCAACCATCTTGAAGGCAATATATATTTTTAATAATATTTTATTTTTAATAATAAAAGTTATTTGAATCAAATTTGTAGGAAATTTCGGTGTTGCACTTAGTCTTATTTACCCAGTCTGGATCATCTGGTTCTACTTGATTGGACTGGGTACTTTGGTCAGACATTTTAGGCCCAAAATAGTATCTACTTTGTTCAACCCACATTATGAAATCAGCATAATTGGAAGAAACAATGATAGTGTTATTCTTAACGTCTTCAGTGTGGTGTGTGGGCTTAAGAATTAAAATTCAAAATTGGAATCATAATTTTGATACAATAAAACTATGTGTACTCACTTTGGATACATAAATATATACACATTTATATGTGTCATCATGTGATTGAATGATTTTGAATTAAGACTAAAACAATAACCAATCATATGATGACACATATAAGTGTGTATACATTTGTGTACCCAAAGTGGGTACACATAGTATTGCTCATTTTGATATGGCATAATTATTAAGCGGAAATTATTGATTAAATAGACATGATCTTATAGGTGATAATCATTTTCATCCGTTCACTTCATATCATATCCTTTCAAAGTGATATTTTTGAACAATCTATGCTTATAATTCTCTTATATTAATTCGTAAAATCACATTGATACTTTATAATATAAATTATTTATATCATTAATTTAAACATAAGAGATGAAGTAAAATTGAGTAAAAGAGTTAGGAAAAAATAAATTAGAAAGAATACGAGAGAAGCAGAGAGATAACAGAAGGCAATCTTACTGTTTTCTTCATCTTCTTCTTTTTTCCTTCCGTTAAAACCAAAGAGGAAGAACTGGAATGTCTCTGTTGCTATCATCATCTGCTCATCGTCCAACTTCCAATGTTCATTTCTATCTCTCTCTTCCTCCGTCTGCCACGCGTCATTCATTCCCTATACGACGCCGTTGCACCTCTCATTCATCTCTTGCCATCACCTTCCGTAGCAGAAGAAACGAAGCTCTTCACTGTTGTTGCTGCTCCTCTATGCCGCTTCAAATCTCTACCTCATCTTCTCAGGTTAAAACTCACTTCTCTAAATAAAATTGAAGCTCAAGGTAAAAAATAAAAAAATCAGAAAGAATAGCACTTTCGGAGGCGAATATCTTGATAGCTCTCCTGTAATGTTACTTCTATGCCACACATTATAAACCGATCGCTTCGTAGCAATGCGAATATGTATAGCAGGTGCATCTGAAGAGAAAGGATTCTAGGAAAGAATCATTTTATGATGAGTGCTTTTTCAGAAAATGCTTATACTTGAATGTGCTTTTTCCATAAGAACTCCTGAAAGAAGCTGTAGTACAGAATTAATGCAATGTGACTAACGTAGGAAGAAAAATTGTTTCATCTATTCAATATCAATGGTGTGTAAATCTTTGGCTTGAACTGATTTTTAATATTTTTAATAGGATGATCAGAAGCAGGATTGTTTGTTTTCCTCAAGAGCATACTGGGTTAGTGAAACTACAATTGCGTGGAATGTGGATGCCCCAGATGGGTTCTGCTATTTGTATGCTAGTAAAGCAGCTGCTTTATCGATTGATTATCAAGGGATTAAAGGTTTTAGCTCTATTATTAACTATAACCTCCCATTTATGCTAGAAAAACCGTATTTTTGTCAAATTGAATGGTTGTTCCTAAACCTTGACAAGATCACAAGATTTACCTTTTTTGTAGGTGAGGACGTGAGAATTAAGCTTCAAGAGGACAGCGGTGGCCTCCCAGCAAATGTAATACCATAAGTCATTGGTAGACGCATCCATAAATTTCTTCATACAATAACTCTTATTGCCTCTTTTGTGAAAATGTTGTTTTTCTATATGTTTTGGAAGGATTAATGCTGTTTTTTTTTTTTTGCTAAACATAACATTCTTAGGTGGTTGAAAAGTTTCCTCATATTCGAGATTATAGAACTTTTAAAGTGCCTCCTACTACAGATGCTAAATCGCTCGTCAAATGTCAGTTAGCAGTTGCTACTTTCAGTTGTAAGCAATTTTCCTTTTTTGCTCATATTTACTTCAACAGTTTAAAAAAGGCAAAGGCTCATGAATTATAGTAGTAAATGATCGATGCATAACAGATGTTGGTGACATAGAATTTCTGAGGAATGACAATGTTATGGTACAAAATATATATTTTTTAGCTCTAGGAACATATTGTAACATGGAATAGTACCAGCTTTAACTGTATTTTTTGAAATGGGGAATTTCTTATGTAGGTGAAAGAGCCCTGAGTTTCTTTATCTTTGATGTTATTGATTACCGTAAAATTTTATGGTAATCTTTAATTCCTGTAAATACATTGATTCATTGTCTTCACTTTATTCAGCTGATGGGAAATGTAGTGATGCTACTGGTTTACAGTTACCGGGTATCCTGGATGACCTATTCTCATATGATGGTCCTCTTGGTGCTGTTTTTTCAGAAGAAACTGTCTCACTTTACCTTTGGGCGCCTACTGCTCAAGTATATATATCTCAAAATAAGCATTGATTTTGTAGTTCATCATTCTCACCCTTTTTTATTCCCAGAATCATTTATGTGATGTTTGCTTCCCAATTTTTTGTTGTTAAAATAGGTTGTATGTGCCTGCATCTATCGGGATCCATTAGATGAAAATCCCCTAGAAATTGTCCCGCTTAAGGAGATTAATGGCATTTGGAGTATTAAAGGACCGAAAAGCTGGGAAGGTTGTTATTATGTCTATGAAGTATCTGTCTTCCATCCTAGCACATTGCAAGTTGAAAAATGCTATGCAAATGATCCATATGCTAGAGGGTATGCTGGTTTTGTCAGTTAGCAAACAGTTCTTTGAAATTAGCTAAGGTGTTTTTATTTTCTAAGTTAAATAGTATCCTGGCATGATAAGATTTCATCTACGTATCTGATGCAATGTATGAGTGATCTTTTCACATAAAAAATTGCATGTGTATGTGGATTTCCGACTATTTCTACCCTTCTCACAGTTTTTTGGTTGAAGCAGGCTTTCATCAGATGGCAGACGAACATTGTTGGTCAATGTTGATTCTGATTCTCTAAAACCAGAAGGATGGGATAGATTGGCAAATGAGAAACCTGATATAGCTTCTTTCTCCGACATAAGTATATATGAGTTACATGTACGAGACTTCAGGTAAAAATTTATACCAACTTTCTTATATCTTTGTTTTAATTCACTAAGCAGTGGAGAAATTCTTGAGGTAACACTTTATCATATCTTTCCTAGACAGTTTTCTAGTAGTTTCTGGAGTTCATGATTGAGGGAGAGGTCTGTAGTCCAGATTAAAATTTAAAGTTTCCAAACTGGGTGGAGATTGCATTTGTAACAACTTGAAATTTGTGAAGTGGGGCCTTGGTCTTGATGTGTTCGTTTCTCTAGGAGACTAGTATTATTTCTTTACTAAAAAATTTGTGGAAAATATGAATTTAAGTTCATGTACTGAAAACAAGTTTGCTGGATTCTATCACTTGTTTTTTGCTTTCTTTAGATTCCGCTGGTTTGTGTTCCTTATGAATTCTTCTTGGCAGTGTCAATGACCACACTGTGCATCCTGACTTTCGAGGTGGTTATCTAGCCTTTACCATGCAGGTATATCTGTTCTTGTGGTCCTTTGAAAAGAAGAAGATATTGACATTTTTTTTGTACCTGTTTGTACTATAAATATTTGATGGAATATCCTTCATGTGCTTCAACATAGATTTTAGGAACAGATATTAGTTTTTTCTTTTTTCTTGGTGACATGCATTGTGTTACTTTATAATTATTGTATTTGAGTTTTTGATTGATTTTCTTGATTAATATAACAAAAGTCAAAGTAAAAAAGTTCTCTGATTGGAGCACATACTTTAGTAAGATGCTTAATTCCCCTTCAATTGTTCGTTGTACAATCCATATCATTATTTAATGTGAAATTTTGCTTTTTGTTATACAAGCTTCTGTAGTGGTGTAATTTTTATAAAAGTTCTTTGATGACTGGATTATAAGTGATAGCTCTGAACATTCTCAACTGCAAAAGACTTTATTCTCTTTGCCCAATTTTAATTTCTCTTCTATAATCTACTTTCCACTATATTAGTTGGACCCTTAAAATTAAAGCAAAGATAAAAATTTGGAACGAATTATATTTAACATTAATTATATTTTTCATTTGTGGGAAGAAAATAATTCTTTGATGGTTATTATAACTCAATGGCTATTGTATGCTACTTGAAGGACTCAGCAGGTGTACTTCACCTGAAGAAATTATCCAATGCTGGTATTACTCATGTCCATCTCCTTCCAACCTTCCAGTTTGCTGGTGTTGATGATGAGAAAGAGAAATGGAAGAATGTGGGTAAGAATATGTTTTAGGTCAGCCTCCAAAAATACAAAAGGTTTCTTCTGAGTACTGGAATTTGTGTTTGATGCCCTGGAATAAAATTTCCTTGGCTCAGATTGCATTCTTTTCTTCATGGCATTGTTTGTATATATAACATCTAGTTTTTTGCAGATACCAAGGTGCTGGAAAAGTTACTGCCTGATTCAACTGAGCAACAAGCTCAAATAACAGCCATTCAAGATGATGATGCATATAACTGGGGGTAAGTTCCTGAATCTGACTTGGGGAATGATCCAGCTCTATTGTCTTATATATGTTTACATTGCTTTCCTTTTCCTTAAAAGGTACAATCCTGTTCTATGGGGGGTTCCTAAGGGAAGCTATGCTTGCAACCCACGAGGTCCTTGCCGTACAATGGAGTTCAGAAAGATGGTTCAGGTCTAAATTAAAATTTGTGTTAGTCTTTCTATGAATGGGTGCAGAGCATAAAATTTTGATGTGGACCATGGATTCGTTGGTCTTGTTAATGCATACTATCAACAAAATGAAATGTATCACTTTTTTGTATACCTGCAGGCACTTAACCAAATTGGCCTTCGTGTTGTGTTGGATGTTGTCTACAATCATTTACATGGAAGTGGGCCTTTGGATGAGAATTCTGTTCTTGATAAGGTCATTTTTTATGATTGATTTTCTATCTCAACCTATGCTTCTTCTAATGTAGTTTGATTCAATGTTGTAAGATTATCATCATATGGGTAATTTCAGTCTGACCAATATTTGTAATTTACTAAATGGTGACGTAAAAATTCCTGATAGATTGTGCCAGGTTACTATCTGAGAATGAACACTGATGGTTTTATTGAGAACAGTACATGTGTAAATAACACCGCTAGCGAGCATTATATGGTTGAGCGCTTGATTGTTGATGATCTTTTGTCTTGGGCAGTTAATTATAAGGTAATTAATTTTATTTTCAATGTTCTATGGTTTTCTTATTCCTTGATCCAGACCATGCTGGTGTATTGACTGGAAGCTACTTTTCCCTTTCTGTAAATAAAGGGAAGTCCTTGTGTAATTAGTCAATATATTTATCTTAAGACTGTTTACAATTTGTGGCTGATGTTTATAGTATCTCAACTGGTGGCTTTATAAATTACTGATAGTTGATCTTATTATGTTTTTCTCAGGTTGATGGGTTCCGGTTTGACCTTATGGGTCATATAATGAAGAGAACAATGGTATATGACTCTCCTTAACTATTAATTTTTGAGACTAACCTTAAAAAAATGTTTAGAGTGCAAGCTCAATGCTATTTGTGAGTCTCTAAAGAAGGTTCTGAGCTGAAATGCTACATGCATATATTCTGTTTTTTATTTTGTTAGCTTTTGATTGGTATATTATTTATTGTTATTACACCCACATACTTTGAGGTCAAGTCTTTGTCTGCAACATCTTCCATTAATTTGATGCTGGATTTTGACATGATGGTATGGGCAAAAAGTTGGCCTGATTTGGATTTGTTGTTCTGAACCTTGAATCAGTTGTCTTCAGGAGTAAAGCAACTAAAAGATACTTATATGATCTGTGCATAGGTGAAAGCAAAAAGAGCACTTCATAGCCTGACAAAGGAAATGCATGGAGTGGATGGTTCAAGTATCTATATGTGAGTAAAGAGTTATTGTAATTTCACTATTATTATTTTTGTTCTTCCTGGTACATAAATTTACATCATAACTACTAATGGAAAAAAAACAAAAACCTCCTTGTTCTAGATATGGTGAAGGATGGGACTTTGGTGAAGTTGCTAAAAATGGACGTGGCATAAATGCTTCTCAATTCAATATATGTGGGACTGGAATTGGGAGGTACTTTTTTTTTCGTGAGCTTATGTTACTAGCATATGTTGCTTTCTTAAGAGGGGATTACCTATAGAATTCATCTATCATTGACATTAGTGGTTGACTCGTTGACAAATCAGAATGTTCTATCAGCTTCTGCTGCTTTTTGATCTGGTTTCTACAGCTATGCAACATCTTTCCTTTTAGGAAAGGACAAAAATATGTAAAATTTGCTTTTAGACTTGATGCCTCAATGGGTAAAACGGCTACACAACATCTTTCCTTTTAGGAAAGGGCAAAAATATGTAAAATTTGCTTTTAGACTTGATGCCTCAATGGGTACAATGGCTTGCTAGTCATATAAAACAAGACCATGTATCCATCCCAACTCTATTGTTGGTCGTATAGAATTTTTTTTTTCATCATTTATTTTAACTTTGGCTTTTGTGAATAATTCCAAACTTTAAATCAGTTTTAATGATCGAATTCGTGATGCAATGCTTGGTGGATCTCCATTTGGCCCTCCTCTTCAACAGGGATTTGTTACTGGTTTATTGCTGCAGGTATTAAATTTTTTTTGTGCTGGAGGAACCATTGAACTTATCATTGTAGTGTCTTGTCGTGCCTTACTTTTTAGAATGTAAAATTGCTGTAATCACAAAGTGGTCATGTTGGTGACTTAAACTAAATTCTTGTCAACAACATCCAAAGTACAGTAAATGCCATCAGTTCTTAATCGCTGGATGATTATGCTAATTCTGCTTTTATCAAAAACAGAAAAAAGTTTTCATGTTGCATTTTTTCTGCTAACATGATCAGCTGAAAGAGTTTCATCAAATAAAATTTCTCTGTTATAATATAAGTTTGTCATCGATTTGATGCATCTTTTACTTTTTATATTTATTTCTGGTATGCTTTATTGCTATGCTGTCTTTATAGAACATACACCTATGTACTTCAAAAGATTTACTGAGTGAGCTTTGGCAATAGGATTTTGTCTCTAATAACTTGTCCACTAAATGTCAGGTGCTCTTTGTATTATCACTTTTTTGGTTCATTTGTGATATTATGTTTCCAAATTTAGTGGTAATCTTCCATGACAGCTCCTGACCTGGAAGCAAATGATAATTTGATGTATTTTTTGTAAGACAAAGCAACACCAAATCCTAGCGGTTAACTGTTCTTAGAATTTAGAAAAAAATTTGCTAAATTTACTTTCTACCTTGTATTTTTTAATCCTCTGGGTAAGCAGAAGCTGTGCATTTGCTGGTTGGCTATTGTTAATATACTTGCAATTAGTGTAATTATTTATTCTGCTACTGCAGCCCAATGGTCATGACCATGGCACAGTATCTAATCAAGAACAAATGCTTGCTGCTGCAAAGGACCACATCCAGGTTTCTCTTCTTGATGTATTTCCATGTTTGAGTAGTGCCAAATAGATAATTTCAAAGTCAGAAACTATTAAGTGACATGACCTGCTTCTCCAGGCTGTTTACATGATGTAGATTAAGATGCTCTATGAGGAAAAGTTGAGAATAATACTTTCAATCAAAGAACAGTCAGATCTATTTGGTACCATTTGGTTAGTGAGAAATGAATAGGATTCTATAAGGTCAAACCTATGGAAGTTAAGGACTTATGTTAGGGAATAATTAGGAAAAAGAAAGAAAAATATGCTGGTTTTATATTTGGCATCTGAAGCAACCTAGTTGTGGGTTGACTTAGATGCAGTCCCATTGAGTTTTTTATGAGGTTTTGAAACTAAAAAAGGAAAATTACAGCATGGACATCAGCTACAAAGTTTCTGGTTGGTAGTTTATAATCAGGTGACATTAATGGGGCTTCTATATGAGTCAATTTTATAATTTTTAGTTTCTGAATATTCCAGTTAGATTGACATGCTTTTTGCCTGTGTTTTAAAGGTGGCAGTAATTACCAGCTAGATGTACTTGTTCTTTTTTTGCTTTTAGAAGTGTGCACATTCAAACCCAAATGTGTTTATGTGCATCTTCTTGATCTGCTTTCACTTGCATACATTTATTCACATGAAATATATCTCTACATATGAACTATTTAGTGCAGTGGGGAACTTTGTTATGCTTGTGTTTATATATATTGTTATCTCTAACCCGCTTTCTCTTTGAGGATAAAAAAAATATGCATTGAATTTTATAGTGCTTAAAAAACATCGTGATTAATTCTTTGCCCACATCTTTCTTAGAGATGTATGCTGAAGAAAAAAACCATCACGATTAAATCTTATTCATTCTTATAATCTTATCCCACATCTTCCAAATATTCTAAGGTATGATTTCTTTCTTAGATATACAACTAAATGAAATAATTTCATGAACTCAGGTTGGGTTGGCTGCAAACTTGAGAGATTATGTACTTACTAATTCTAATGGGAAAGAGGTATGTTGCTGTGTCACTAAGAAAACAAATATTCTAAGGATTGCTTTCATTCTTTCTCATTTTGTTTAATAAAATGTCAATTTTTACCATTTTAATCCCTCTTGTTATGTCTTTTTTTCTTATCTCCCTACTAATTTGTAAAATACCAAAAATTTTTATTTTATTTTTGTTTTGCAATAACTTAGTCCTAGATTCTGCCTCACTAACAGTATTCATCCAGAAAACAAAATTTTTCTGTGGTAATAAGGGTATCTATGATATTAAAGTTGCAACATTGAAAGTAAAACTTATAACAACTTGAATTGTTCTTGTAGTATGTGAACATAAAGCTTATAGAATACTATGGATATGATATTTGATATGAACACCTATTGGTAATTGAAACTGGTGTTTTATCTTAAACAAGAACCTCTGCTGTGTCCTTGGAGGCCTAGATAAGCTCATTAATAAGACATGCGCAAACCACTTATCCTGTTGTTTACCTAAATCTAGATGTTTCAAATGCTAGAGCATCATGTGCATTGTATCTAATAATATCAACAATTGCAAAATGTAGACCTTGTAGCTTTTGTGAAACTTTCGAATAGAGAGAAGCCACTTACAAGGCATTTCCATTTCACACATTTTCTAGTCCAGAATTTGTCTTGTATATAATTTTTCTGAGTACTGTTTTTTTTTTCTTTTCCTTCAATGTTCAAGCCAGAAGATATAAAGCCTGATGTTTATTATGATGCTTTTGTTAGGTTAAAGGATCTGAAGTTCTAACTTATGATGGGACACCTGTTGCTTATACATTATGCCCCACGGAGACAGTAAGATACTGCATTGATTATCTTTCTTATGATTTTGCATCCTTGCTTTTCAATATGATGTGCTCTTCATTATGCTTGTTAACTGTAAGGACCATTTTCTCTTGGGCAAGTCTGTGGAGAAACAATTAGTCATTCAAACAACACTAGCAAGCATCATAGAGATTTCTGCACTTTGAGATTTTAATTACAGTTTGAAAAGAGAAAAGAAGTAATGTTTGTCAGTGTTGCTGTTGACATCTTGTTTTATCTCAAAACTGGGTTGTTGGTGGTAGTTTTAAATTACTTGAATTTATTTCTCCTACGTCTACTTTGTGGAAGTATTTCGAGCCTAAATCATCTATTAATGTTTCTGTTAACTCCTGCCAAAATTTCTCATTAATTTCTGTGTACTTTTAGTATTTCCATCATCTTTTCAATTAGGTACTGGCATCAAATATTAGTTTTTCTGACCATCAATATTTTGGAACCAAGTTTATCTACATTATTACGTAAATGATTTGCTAGAATAATTTCATTGACATCTTTGATCCCTCTCCAGGTTAATTATGTTTCTGCTCATGACAATGAAACCCTATTTGACATTGTGAACCTTAAGGTATGCTCAATATACACTTAACTACTTGTTTATGTTTTTGTAATTCTGGATCTAACTCAGTCCATCTACTAGTAGACCCCAATGGAAATATCTGTTGATGAGAGATGCAGGATAAATCATTTGGCGACAAGTATAATTGCACTCGGACAGGTTTTATTTACTCCTGTTATGCTAGCACCTATATTATTTCTTGAATTGATGATTATTTATTATTATTTTTTTTTGGTTAGGGAATACCCTTTTTTCATTCTGGTGATGAAATCCTACGCTCAAAATCACTTGACCGTGATTCATACAATTCTGGTGATTGGTTCAACAGGTCCACTGTTAATTCTCACTTTGAAGTTGTATTCCTTATTTAAACCCATATTATGTGTTAATTCTCATTCTGGTGATTGTCATTGTGTATACTTGCATTTCAAATTCTAATATTTCAAAATGAGTTTTCTCAAATTCAAGGTTTTCTCATTTCAAATTTCAGGTTAGATTTTACTTGCAATTCAAACAATTGGGCTGTGGGCCTTCCTCCTAAACAGAAAAACGAACATAATTGGCCATTGTAAGCATTCACTGTATCCATTATCATCAATTCTTGCACTTTATTTTGTTACAATTTCAAGTGCTATCTTATTCTGGGTAAAACATGAGAAATTTTTTGGACTTCCCATCATTCTATTCTACTTATTGATAATTCGAGGATTCTTTTTACAGAATAAGACCAAGATTGGCTGATCCATCTTTCAGGCCTCAAAGGAGTCACATCCTTGCAGCATTGGATAATTTTACAGAAGTATTACGTATTCGGTACTCTTCTCCACTTTTTCGTTTGAGGACAGCGAATGCTATCCAGGTGAGGGAAGTATGCAAGTTTCAAAACCATCTAATTTGGAGATAACACATCATTGCGAACAAATAAAGGCATGTTTCAAAAAGCAAATGAATTGTCTTGGACTCGAAGCACCACAATTCTCTGCTTATGACACCAAATCATGAGTTCTGGTGATATGATATAAATGACCTAATTTACTTTTTTTCAGCAACGGGTACGTTTTCATAACACTGGTCCACCATCAGTCCCTGGTATTATAGTGATGAGCATTGAAGATGGTCATGACGGCCTCCCTGGGTTAACCCAATTGGATTCGAAGTGCGTACACCAAAATTATTTGTTTTTTCTTCTACTTCTGATGGAATTATTTGATATTAGTGTCACCATCCTTTATTGTTGCAGCTATTCATACATTGTGGTAATCTTCAATGCATGTCCAACTGAGGTATCATTTTGCAACTTTGCACTACGTGGAAGAAATCTTCAACTTCATCCTATACAGGTAATATTGTTAGTACTATCTCTTAAAGTGGCTTAGGAACGTTAATATTTTTGGCAATCATCAATGACTTTGCGCCAACAACTTTGGTGCAGATGATGTCGGTTCATGAAGTGGTAAAAAACTCATCCTATGAAGCATCCTTAGGTTGCTTCAACGTGCCTCCAAGGACAACATCTGTATTTGTGGAGCCTCGGAAAACTGAGCAGTATGCTGTCGGAACACCAAATAATTCTTAAGTGAATTTTCCATCCAGAGGTACGTTGATCAAGTTTACTCGTTGTAGTTTCTTTCCCAGTTTAAGTATTATAAAATTTAACTTGGACCAGAAAAACCACCTGTCCACGTGTCATTACTACCTTAAGTTAAATAAAAAGTGTTTATGTAGATATTCAAACTATAATAATAAAAGAACTTAATATTTGACATGTCATGCATAGAAAAAATTTCTTCCTATCAGAGGTCTCTAAGCCCATAAGATTGCAATTTTATAATTTTATGTCTTCAGATGCTACTTCTTTGCTATTGTTTTTGTTGGTAGGATGTATTTGCATCGCTTAGTTCACATGAATTATACTATGTCGTTTTGCTCACCTAAAAATGTATCAAAAACTGAATAAATACAATGAAGAAGATTCACGTAAAGGTTCATTACTTCTTGCTGAGTGTAACTAAACTACGTCGTTTCTCCTTCCCACATAACTGAGTCTCTCACCGCTAAATTATAATATATTTATTTACAAGGGAAAAAAACAAAATTTGGTTGCTTAGCGAAGACGATTTGGATAGTAGAAAGCAGGCTGTACAGGCAAGGCATACCGTAACTTACAGCATATGTCATAGCAGAAGAGTTGACTAATATTAAAATAATAAAGATGGAGAATAATTTTAAGGTGGCTAGGCAAACGCAGAAGTCATGGAACCTTGGGGTTGCTTTGCGTTGCCTTGCTTAGTTGCAGCAAACTTGCTGCTTATATTGAGTGGCTTTAAAGCTACTGAATCTCCCCTTCCTTCCAGTTGATGACTTGTGATCTGTACTTCTCTATCATCATCATCATCATTATCTCCATCCATTCATATTAATTTAATATTATAATAGTCGGTGTTCGTCTCTCTGGTTTTCTCTTCCCTTCCCCTATTTCACTTTCTTTCTCTTTCTATCTACTTACCATATATTCTCTCCCAAGCTATCTATCCTTTCCTCTCTTGTTCTTATAATATCATTAATTATCTACTATTTTTGAGGGCTAAGGCTTAAGGCCATCCCTTGAATGAAGGGATTCTATTCTTTGCTTCCGCAGATTAAACATGATTAATTGTGAGGTGATTGGTCATGGAGTCTTACGTGCAGCACACAACCCCCCAATTATCAAAACTTGAAGCTAATAGTAAGGATACGGACTTAACCTCCTTAACCCACACATTTTCGTCATTTCTTATTGCAATAAAAATATTATATTATTTTAAATTAATAATAAAATAATATATAATTATATGATAACACATATAAATACATATTTATTTATATATTCAAAGTGGATACATATAATATTATTTTTATAATTATCATAACAATCAAATTATATACGTAGAGATTTAATTATATAATTGAATATATAAATAATATATTATTATGTGAATTAAAAATAATATAATATTTAATTATATACTAAAAAGGGTATTTATGTTTTGCTCTTAATATAAATCACACTGCATCCATTTCCTCCTAATCTTAATATAAGCCTATCAGCCAATTCTATTCTAAATCAAATGTATTTACCCACTAATCACATCACTAATTATTAGTAACTCACTTTGTTATATTTATATGAATCATTAATTCCAATTAATGAAATTCATTAGGATACCTGGTGTAACTTATGAAAATGGATAAAAAAATTACAATAAAACTATATGTACAGATATATACATATTTATATGTGTTATCATATAATTAAATGATTATGAATTAAAAATAAAATAACATTTAATTAATTCATAATCATTTAATTATATGATAACACATATAAATGTATATATAATATATATTTAAAATGAGTATACATAATATTACACACAAAATTAATAAAAATAAATATAACACATCTCAACTCAGAAGGGAAAAAAAAAAAACTTATGCCAATTGGACTCATAATGCACACATAACTGTGTGTGTGTGTGTCTCTCTCTCTATATATAGATATATGAACAATTTTATGATTTATTATATGGGGCCAACAAGCTGAATTCATATTCTTTTATTCATATTTTATATACAAGTGGTGGTCTTATTATATCATCATCCGATAATACCAATGCAATTAAAATTAGTACATCTAATAAATGCCATATGGTTTTAAATTGACAAATGGTCTGAATTATTCATGACTAGTCATATAGTTGTGGAGATCAATCAATTATTAAGCATGACTTTAAGTTGAGCCTTCAGTCTCTTGATATTGCAGATAATTTCCTATATAAATAATTGTGAATAAAACTAGAGGTATTAATTAAAATCGATAAAATTTTTTCTACGTAAACCATTTTAGGTAAACGTACAACGATTTTATTTTTATAAACAATTTTTTTTTAATTCCAAAAATACCCTCTTTGATTTATTACGTGATTTTCATTAATTTACGTATGTGTATCACAATGTATGAGTGCGTGGATGTGTACGGGGTGCATACAAGGTGCATAGGATGAGTACAGGGTGCGTAGAGTGAGTACAGGGTGCGTGCAAGGTGCGTGAGTGTGTGAGTGCGTGCACGGTGTGTATGCACTCATATATATATATATATATATATATATATATATATATATATATATATATATATATATATATATATATATATATATATATATATATATATATATATATTAAAAATTATTATTATTATTATTTATATATATTATATTAAATTAATAATATTATAATATATAATATAATATATATAAATAATAATAATTTTTATATATTTATTTATATATAATATAATATTTTATATATATTTATATTTATATATTTGTATATATATTTATACATAAGAGGATGTGCACATATATATATATTTATATTTTTTACACACCCGCATGCACCCTGTACGCACCCACGCATCCTATACGCACCTCACACGCACCCACGCATTCTGTACGCACCCGCACACACCCTGCACGCACTCATGCACCCTATGTGCACCTATGCACGTATGCACCTTGTACGACTCTTCACATCTCACACACGGAATTGTTGAAAGTGATGTAATAAGACATAAATGTATTTTTGAAATTACAAATAAATTTGCTTATAAAAATAAAACCGCTATATGTTTGCCTAAAAAGGTTTACGCAGAAAATTTTTGCCGATTTTAATTAATATCCCATAAAACTAAGACTTTAAGCTGACTTTCAGAATGTCAAAATTATATATATTTCCATTACTGTTATGGGCTTGTGGCCGAATAGCTGGAATTGTAAATTGGTGCAAGTAGGGTTGGATTTGAGCTAAGTTGAGCCAAGCTCAAACTCAAGTGAGCTCAAGCTCAGTTCGGTTTATATATAGTAGAGCTCAAGTTCGAGCTTGAGCTCATGAAAGCCAAGCTTGAACTTGGCTCAAATTCAGCTCGACTAGTTTCGAGCTCGAGTTTTTTAACTATTTTGTTATTAAAACAACATCGTTTTGTATTAAAATTTTTAATTAAAAAATTTGGAGAGTAGCTTGAGCTCGACCGAGCTTCTATAGAGTTAGCTCATTTCGGGCTCGTTCGAGCCGAGCTCAAGCTCAAACTGGTTCGGTTTGAGTCCAACCCTAGGTGCAAGCAATTTCCCTAAGGCTAAGGACTTATTCCCATCCAAAGTTTTTATCCTTTTATCTTTCAAAAGTTTGTATACCCACTCATAGACTAGTTAAATTAATTAAATTTATTAGTTTTAAAATTTTATATTATTTTTCTCATAAATCCTAAAAATTAATAATTTTTCCCACTTTAAGTTTTTAAAAACAACATTTTCTCTTTAAGATTTACAATTTTTCAGATATATTTTTTTTAGCAATGAAGAGATTTCTCCAACGATTTTTAGACAATATCTCCTCCTCTCTGATATATCTTCCTTCTAATGTTGTTATCAGAGAATGAAGATTGAAAATGATATAAAATTTTGATTTTTTTTAATATTACTGATTCAATGATAATTTTATTTTTAAAATTAATAGACTTAATAATTTATAAGTGAGTATATGAGTTTTTGAAAGATAAAAATGTAAAAATTCAGGAAAAAATATAAACATTAGGTGAGAATTAAGTCCTTTGGCCTTTCCATAATTTTACATTTAGAATATAAAGACTTTGTTGCAAAAAACAGAGGACTTTTTATGGGTTGTTGCTGCCATCTCCATGTTGAACTCACAAACAGGTCTTTGCATTGACATTTACTATTTAGAAAATCAATTTAAGAACAATCAAAAAAAATGTTTGTTGGGCATCTCTAAGCCAAATAATTGCCAATTTTATGTACTGTTGCACTAGATGATAGCTAGGGTCACGTATCCACAAAATTTTATTCAACCTACCTATTGCACACAAGTGATTTCCTTCATGAATTTTTTGTGATTATATATCAGAGAAATCATCATCATATAGATTAAATATTGGTTATGTAATAAATGATGCAAATGGGTACCATTGCCCTAGATGATTTTTATTCTTATATGCATGGATTTCAATAATTGTACGTATACCCATTTTGACTATACAAATATATATATTTTTATGTATATCATCACGTGATTGAGTATTATTATTATTTTTAAATTTAAAATTACTCAATCATATAATGATATATATAAATATGTATCTCTTTGTATACCATAATAAGTATATATAATTTTATTATTTTAATTTTTATCCTTAACTCATATGATAATTGATTGCTCTATAAGATATCTTGGTGATAAATTAGCACTAACGAGAGATATATTGAATAGTGACTAAATTTATTTCAAAAGTATAAAAACACAAAAAGATTTTTAATGTGATTTGACATATGATTCATAAGTCTACATTAATAGTTATGTTATTAACTGATTTGAGAAAAAAACTTATAATAGCGTTACAATGTGAGTGCTACTAATATTTCATATTAGAATTTTACCACCATTTTCCACATAATTTAACAATAAAAAACTAAGAATAATAGTAAACTTTGAAAGAAAATTTCAAAGTTTAAAATTATATCAAATTTAATAAGTACGAAAGAATCAAATCCTAAGACCTTTTACGCAAGTAAACTCATTAATTAACTAATTAATTAAAGATTAGATATAAATGATTGGGTCACTAGCACATGGATAGAATGATTAGCAAGCAACTAATTACATACATCATTATTGTGGATTGTGAAACACTTATTCATAATTTTAACATTAACTATTTATCCCTCCAGCGAAAAACAAAAACAAATTATACATATTTTTTAAAAGATAATTTGAATGATAAAAGAAAAAATTTTACATAGAAATAAATGATTTTAAATTTTTTTAATAATATATCAAAATCAAAATTTTAATTTATTTAATTTAATAATTATTAAATTAATTATTTGAATCCAAATTTATCTTTATCAGTGTAATTAATTCAATGTCCGAGGGACTTAAATAGAATTGTCCGTTTAAAAAAAACAAACAAGCTACACACGACACTACATCTGGAGCAGCTTGCGGATCCACGGAAAATTCGTGCAACCACGTTTCGTTTGTACCACGTGTCAAAACGCAGATGGGGTGGCTGTCGGCTGTTAAAAAGATTTTCACGTGCTTTATTCTAATTTTGTAAAATGTTTTTTGCTTTCGTTGTAAAATCAATGTAAAACTAGAAATCATTTAGTTGTATATTTATTTCTCAAAATTTGAAATACAATCAAATATCTATTATTAACCATAAAATTGTACTTAGCTTAGTAAAGTTTTAATTTTCACAAAACAAAAAAGTTTGCTTTATGTGACAAATATCTCAAATACTCAATTAGATAATAAAATAAAATTAAATATTTAAATATTTAAATAAATATTCATAATTGAGTACACGTAACATATTTATTCAATAATAAAAAAACTTTACTTGAATATGATCATCTCTTTGAAATATTAAACAAGTAAAATTTTAAATTTAGTGATTAGTTTTATAAATATTATATTAAATAAATTAAAAATTTAATCTTGAAATATAATAAAAAATAATTTACGTGAAATATTACTCTTAGTTAATAAGGTGATAAGGTAAATAAAGTGATGAAAAGGAAAAAGAAGCACAAGAAAATGCATGGAATGGGAAGTGACAGAAGCATGAGGAAGAAAGAAGAGAGAGCAGATTCCGTGGTAGTATCCAGCCTTGCAATCCAAATACAATTACAATCAATCGTTGAGGCAAAGTTATGCCTTTCTTTTTCCTTCCTTCTCCAAATCTCTCTCACATCTGTCACTTGCTCTATTTCCAGTTTTTTTAGGTTTCTTTTTCTTTTCTTCAACATTACTTATCTGTAACTGTAACTTCCACACATCAGCCACTCTTACTATATTTGCTTTTCTCGAAAATTTTTGCTTATTATTCTTCAATGTCCATCGTGAACTGCCTTGGAAAAGTGTGAGAAAGAGAGTGTGAAACGGAAACACCCTCCTCCAATGGGTCAATTTTAGACAAATTTCAGTTACATTTTGTCTTTCTTTCTTCTTAATCTGTTGCAACCAAACTCTAAATTTATCTCTTCATTACATTTGACGGACTATTTTACTCTTACTGTTCTATTGGGCGGCCTTTTTGACTTCAATATTATTAATTTCAACCATTTCTTTTCTCCTTTCTCGTATAAATATATACAAATCCTACTCTCTTTTCTTACTTCCTTGTTAACTTCAACAATTGTTCTTTCCTTCTTTTTTTTTTTTCTCTATCCTGTTCATTCTTTCTTTCTGGTGAAGAAGACATGGAAGATTCCACAACTGCAACTCAAGAGGAAGTACTGGGCAGCGGTGGCCATATTGTTAAAGGAAAGAGAACCAAGCGCCAACGGCCTCAATCTCCAATTCCGTTTATCGTTTCAAGCGGAGAAATTGCTTCTGGGTTTGATCAGAAAACTGTGAATAACGGTGACTTCCCGTCGTCGTCGCCGGTGAGTTCGGGAGGTGCAGTTGATTATTTAGATAGCACCGAGGAAGACGAAGACATGGCGAATTGTCTTATTCTTCTTGCTCAATGTCAATCACGAGACTCGCCTAAACTACATCAAGAAGTAGAAAACAATCATCACGACGAGATGGGTGAAATTCAAATACATAATAAATTTAATAGCAGGAGATTTCTTGAAGCTCCATCTTCAGGCTCAGGCAAAGCGGGATACTATGTGTATGAGTGCAAGACTTGTAGCAGAACTTTTCCTTCGTTTCAAGCGCTAGGAGGCCATCGAGCGAGCCATAAGAAACCGAAAGGGGTGGTTTCGTCTGATGAAGAAGAAGGCAATTTCAGAAATTTATCTTCTCTTTCTCTTCAACTGAGTAGCAATAATAATAACATTAGAAGCAGCCATAATTTGTTTAGCAAGAATCAAAGCAACAGTAAGATTCATGAATGCTCTATCTGTGGCGCGGAGTTCACTTCAGGACAAGCTTTAGGTGGCCACATGCGGCGCCACCGGGCGCCGATTGGAACAAGCACCGCCTTGTCATTGACGCCAATGAATTTGGAATCGGAAGATCAAACAACTAAGAAACAAAGAAATGTATTGTCATTAGAGTTGGATCTTAATCTTCCAGCGCCGGAAGACGATCACCGGGAATCAAAATTACCCTTTTCTTCGAAGCAACAACAGCAGCAACCGCAGCAACAGCAACAACAACAACAAAAATCACCTCTTGTCTTCTCCGCCCCTACTTTGGTGGATTGTCACTATTAAAGAAGAGGTATTTAATTTTTTTTCTTCTTTTATTTTTTTTATTTTACAACTTCTGGGGAAGTTAGCATTCAATGCAATGATTCGAAGATGAATTTCATGTTGATTATTACCATAATTGTTTTCATTCTTTTACTGGTGGAAAATATTACAATGTTCATTATTTTTTTCAATTCTTTTTTTATTGTAGCTTGAAATTCTTTGAAATATAAAGCATTTTATGAAATATATTTGCTCATAACATACAAGACTGTGAATCTTGAATGACAAAATAGAACAATAAGTATGGAAAAGCAGTAAGCAAGCGGTTTTCAGTAAGAATTCACTTCTTGCCTTTTTTCTTTTTTTTCCCTTTGATTAGCAAAATAAGGAGCTTTTGAAATTCTTTTCTTGGTCCACCTCTTTCATTGTATCTGGGAATATTATCCATTGCTTGAAGATGTACAATTTACAAACCCTGAAATGCACTACTGCTATATATTAGTTTTTTTAGTTCTGCCTTTTGTTTCAAACTTTCTGGGTTCAAGAACAAGTATAGCCAAGCTCATTGAGAGAAAAATAAACCATATCTTTATAGAGAAGCTAGCCAACTAGTTAAACTTCTGCTAAAACCAGCTAACAATAGTTTGAGAGAAAAATAGGTGGCGATAATACCCACTTTAAAATTGAATGAAAGAAGACAAAAAAATTCCTAGAAATATCAATTCCTCCTCCATGAATTATGGCTATTTTAAAGGCATAATTAGCTGTACAGCCTGTACTTTTAAGTAAGAGTTGGTGATTGTCACCCTCTCAATAGAGAGAGAGAGAGAGATCATGATGCAATATTAATTTGTGAGGTAGCCATTGACTGTGAATGGTTGATCAATGCTAATCTCAACTATGCAAATTGTGAGGTTCAGATAAGCATTGAGAATTTTTGTTAATTTAGGGATTTGGTCAATTTCTTGTAAGGCTTGGTTTATGCTATAATAAACTAATTTAAGACTCAGTCTAAATATTCACCATCACTATATATGACTTTACAAATCAAGACTTCAGCTAAAGGTATCTGTACAGTATCCGACTTAGTACATAAAATAAGACTTTTGGGTCGGTTTCGGTTCTATTTCCCACCTATAGTAAACTATAACCTATTTCAAATTGTGTAACAGCCTCTATTTATTTACCTACAACCGATCTTATTCTTTTTAGTTTCGCTAAAAACCCTCGATTACCAATTCTCATATAAATTATCAAACATTAAATAAGTCTAATATTGATTCCTTTATAAATGTCAATTAGACAAATACGTCTATGGTTACTAAAATGGATACCCTATACCCAAAGACTAAAAATACATGTAAGATTGTTGAATCTATTCTCTGGTATCATTTGAATATGCTTAGCGTCAGAATTTGCATTAAGAGTCAATTTACAGACAAATTCCATACCGGCGAGGTCATTTAATATTATTAATTTTTTTATCTTAGCATGTGTCTGATACATACAATATAAATAACCTGATCATATACGATACTTCAATGATGTTTCACATTATTCCAACCCAGAAACATTGAGGATTTGGAAATTCATCATTCCAATTATAGTACGAAGGAATTGATTACACAAATTGGAACATTGGTTGCAATGGCAACCACCATTCGTGAATGTGCTAAAATGATTTATCTTTCAGTCAAGTCTTCCAAATCACAGCATTGTTCATGGAGCAGGTGCTGGTGCACTGGCTGGGGCATCAGAATCACCGAAAATTCCTATAAACAGACAATAAAAACTTCATTTCAGTAAAGATGATTTCAAAGTTTAGCCCATATCGAATGAACAGGCAAAAATAATATTTACTGACCGCATAATAATAAGTTTCCAGGAGGAGGGCGCTCCTTGGCAGGATTAGGATCATCATCGTGGACTCTGATATAAAGTTCTTGACCCAAGTACCAATTTTTCAGGCTTTGTGATCTTAAATTCCACATTCCAGGATTGTCTAGGAATGCATAAACTGCAGACCAGCCTCCGGGGTAAACTTGCACGGTCGAACGAACAACAGAATCAAGCAGATTGTATGTGGTTCGAGATTCAGGCGTCCAATCTCCGGTGCCAAACCTGGAATGGCTCAGGATGGATTAATGAATGAGCAGGTATAATGCATAGAATGATATGCAATGAGTTTGTGTTATTACAGAGAGTGCAATTTACCCAACAACATGGAACCCAAAGCCATCCAAATGCCAAGAGTCAATGACATCCAATTTGTTGATGAACACAAGTTCAATCCATCCTTTGTGAATTCCAGTAGAAACAGAAACTCCATAGGTAGCTTCAGGATAGACAGAATTTGTGGGAAACCGATCAAGTTGGTAAACGCCTGACCCGTTGACAAATTGATCTGCAAGTTTCAATGGGGTATCTACTGTAAGATATGAAACATTGTTCACAACGAAGCGCGGTTGGCCATTAATCTCTCCCTTTGAGCCCTGGAGAAGGAAGGTTTGTGACAATGTCACATTTGTTACATTGAAGGTTCCTTGTGGATTGGGCCTTGCTGCTCCTGCTGTCAAGTTCCATCTAATCAAAAAGAAAATGAGAGTTATGAAATGGGATACCCATTTCTTTTTTAAGTTTCCAGAAGATGAATAAAACTTCATTCACCTTACAGATTTTGCTTGATTCATCGAAAATTCGAGATCGAATGGATCAGGACCAGTGGGGAGAGGGCCACTAACTTGAGAATTGGAATTAGAATAGTGCAGAACGCCTACACCTACAAGGCTGCTAGAATCAGATGTGTTGAGCAATTTAGGACTTGCCACTATGTAATAATCAGCATCATCCTGATCAGCTGTGACAAGAACTGAATATGACTGGCCAACATGCACATCGAGCGAATCCAATGTGATCTGATTGGTATAAGAACCTTCTGTTTCAACCAACACCATTCTGTGATTCTGAATCCTGAAGTTGAAACTAAATGCACTCCCCACATTTGATATCCTGAACCTGTAAGTCTTCCCTGCATAACATTCAGATTGACTTCAGCATATATAGCTCATAGCCAAGTTTGTATTGCAGAATTTTCTGTACCTTTTGTGACAGTGAAGGACTCATAGGTTTTCAAATTTTCGTATCCGTAAGGGCCTTTTCCATTCATCAGCATAACATCAGGGATAGCATTATTGGCTGTGACTGAAGTGTTCATCATTTTTCTGGTTTCCTGTCACATTTGGTGCCAAAAAGGAAATATTTGTTAGCATTGAATGAAGTTAAGCAAAATGGTATTTTGCATGAATGAATGTTTTGAATTGGTCACCCTGTAGTCATTGGAAAACCAATCACCAATGAGAAGATCAAATTCAGCTTCTGGTTTGGGAAAGGGGACAGCGATAACTATGCGATTATTGACTCGAATAGGCCCGAATCCTCCACCAGCTTTCTGGAAGTTAATGGATGGGAAGTAGGTATAACTTCCAATCTGATCCTTGACTTGAAATGCATAAGTCCAGTTTGTACCAGGTAAAATTGGGCAGTTAGTGCCAGAAACTCCATCTTGCCATGAGTTTAGCCTCTGTTGTATGCCATTCCTGCAACATCAGGATTCTCTTTTCTTTATTAAAGACTTAGTAAAAAATTAAATCTTTTTGATGCAGAAAAATGAGATCATGAAAATTGTTAAAATTCCCTGATGCACATACCATGTGAAGAGAACAGGCTCATCCAAGTTGTTAAAAACATTCACATGGATGAAGTCATTTGTTGTGGAATTGATAAGGGGTCCAGGGAACATTCCATTGATGGTAATCACCTGGAAGAGAAAAAAAAAAAAATAGAAATCCAATATTTCTTCAGCACTGTCCGCAAAAGGAAATAAAGATTATGTGACTGGTAGCATACAGGTTGATCAACAGACACAGGTTTGATGGATGTGTCAATGGCTAAATTCCATTCTAGAAAGATGTCAATGCCATGAGCGCCTGTGATAAACACCACGAACAATGTTACCCATGCGAATAGCCACTTTTGCTTGCCGGAAGAGGCCATTGAAGGAGTAAAGTACAATGAGAAGTTACACTTTCCTTTGGCCTCTTTGTCTCAATGGAATGTGAATACCAATTGGCTATATATATATATATATATATATATATTGCATAGTGTGTACTTGATCTCGGGATAAAGTTAAAATGGATGGAGTTTTCAAAGAAAGCGCGTGAAAAGAACGATCAAGAAAAAGGATCAACTGAAACGCTGCTGTCCAGCTTCGAATAAGCAGCATTGAAGAAATAGTTTTTAGCTGATCCATGCCGGCTAATTACTATAGAAGATTTACATTGGAGTTGAATTTACTAATGCCTTGTTTTGTTCAACCTTTTTGCCGCATTTTGAATCTGGCCAAGTCCTATATATTTTGTTCACTGTCTCCATTTCGACGCATGCCATGATCTAGATTACCTAATGGGCAGCTGGAATATTCTTTGTTATAGCCATATATATTTGTTGCTTTATGGAATAAATTGTTTCGAGGGTACAAGATAATTCTGATAATTTGTGTTAACATTACAATTTCAAGAAATTGATGCACAAAATGCCTTAATCCGTCAGCAACACATCACCCTTCCGGTATCAAACGATTCCCTTCAATTAAACCACAGTACATTGCACATCTATATTACAGCAGGACATTATTCACCCCAACATCTGCATTTAAGGTATGTGGCAGATCCAAGTATAATGCTGAGTCTTAACAATGAAGTAGATTTTACAAATACAAAAATTAGGAAAGTGAAAGAAACAGACGTACACGAGGTGGGAAAAAAAAATTGAATCCCTCAGTCCCACATAAGAGCAACTATAAGTACTCCTCAAAACCTTTATGACAACATACAATTATCTACACAAACTGACTGTGAAGTATAATTGGAAATGTCGAACATTCCAGTTGTAGCTGAACTGATAGCAGGGGCATTTTTATGCTGATTCCGTGGGTTGTATGATTTGTATTGAATAACTTGTGTTGAAGCATATGATTCAAGAGCAGCAACCCCCACCACCACGAGGTGCCTGGTAGATTTGTTTGTCTTTCAAACACTGTTTCTTCACTGCTAAAGATCCTTTTTCCAGTAAACTGGGCACCTCTAGAATCTGTAAACATATTACACTAGTTAGAATGGAACAGATAAACAAATAGGTGAGAAAGGAGAAATGAACTCGGGCTGACATTTGTAATTGAAGGACCACTGGTAGTTGGGTTCGGATTTTACAATTAAAAAGTACATCAGTACTAATCTCACAGCCTAGAACTAGAGTGACTCCTGAAAACAAATTTCTGAAAGCAACTGGAAGACTTAGAAAGAGTTTAAGTCTATACATATAAACATCTCATAGTTCAAAAGTTAATTTGACTGTTAAATGAACCCCAAAAGAAATGAAAATTACATGATTTCTTGTGCCCATACCTTATATATGAGATCTTTAAAGCATTGCTGCACATTCTCTCTAGTTTTGGCACTACATTCAAGAAATGAACATTTATACTTCTGAGCAAGAGCCATTCCCTCCTCTCTGCTAACAGCCCTATCACTATCCTGAGAACATTAAAAACAGTGTACCCAATCTTCAATTAGAGAACACATACATGCAAATGAATAATTGGTACAAATCCATGAAGTTCTTACTTATTTAAAAATGCAAATTATTTGTTTAAGGAATTTTTTTTTGGTATAAAGAAGACAGATACAAAAAACCTAAGGGTATCCAAGCTATCAACTCACCCTGTCAACTTTATTTCCCACAACAACTTTGACACACTCATGATTGGTGGAGTAAAGCTCTACTTCCTTTGCCCATATATCTGACAAATTATTAAAGGTTTCTCTTCGTGTTACATCATAAACTGAGAATAAGATTGAATAAAAAATTAGTAAGCATCATATCATTTAATAACTTATACATGGCATCAGTAGATACATATGCCAGCAACTCAAATCATAATCTGGAAAACTGTATTTATGGCCTTCCTGTGAAAGTTTGAGAACGGGCATCTTACTTAGAGCTAAATTGGTTGACATAAAACCCTAGAGGGAATAACAGGAAAATTGGTTTCTTTAAATATAATCCATATTATCAAAGAGATTTTATCGTAACATGCAATGTTACAAATTGATTATGGCTTTATTTTATTCTAATAAGATGAAAAATTTATACAAACATTCAGAAGCTTTGTGAATTACATCTAAACATTCAGAGAGCTAGCACATTAAGAAAAAAACACAATAAAAAATAATTTGATAATGCTTTGAAAATAATTTATAACATGACTTCAAGGACATACCAAGAATAACTCCATGTGCACCTCTATAGTAAGAGCTTGTTAGTATGCCAAATCTCTCCTGTCCAGCTGCAATGTAACATATGATGTTAACAAAATAACAACACTGAACTGGCTCAAAAAATCCAAATGATCTCCATGTTAAATCCAACTGGGGCTATTCATAAAGGAATATGTTGTAATTCACAGAGTTGAATTAATACTCAGCGATCAGTGCCAATGGCAGTAGTCAAAATTGTTGGAAATCAGTTCATCACAATCGCGTCTAAAAATTAAGACAACAGAGAATTAAGGAGAACAAGAAATCCTGCAAAATCAGAAGAAACTTACAAGAGGCACAAAGAAACAATTTGATTTTAAGAGTAAATCACGTGATTCATTGTGGAGTTGTGGCATATATAATCTTTTTGTTATACTTTAAGCCACATGGTAACCAGTGAATGCATTTTAAATCATTTTCAAAAGGAAGACTAAACAGAAGAACAGCTGAAAATGAAATAAAACTGCAAAAAACATAAGTGTCACAGCAATCTATGCAAAATAGTTGCAAATAATCACTCATCATACATATGAGTTACCAGTGTCCCAAATTGTAAGTTTCATGCTTTTCCCACCAATAGTGATCTGCTTGAGCTTGAAATCCACACCTGAAAGCGAATGAAACAGCACCCAAACATCAATATATTTCATACAAAATTCCACATGAAACAAAAAATCAACTTTCCCCAGAAAAAAAGGGTAAGTGTGACATCAAACAAAATTAACCTCCTAAGTATTTTATCAGGGAATTATAATTTGAATGTTATAGTCAAAAATAAAAATGTAACTTTCTTAGCCACCCCAAAACAAAGAAACAACTCAAAGTTGAAAGAGAATTTTTATTACCCAAAACCACAAGAAACCCAACTGGGTATCTCACTAATAAATAATCCCAAACTCGAAAGAAATGGCTTTTACTTTGATCAGAATATGGAATTTTTGGATTTGTAAAAAAGTTGATAAAAGCAGAAACCCAAAGTTGGTAAAAACATGATATCAAAGGCGAAGAATAAAGAAAAGTTTAAGTACCAATTGTGGGGGAAAGATCCTGAACAGTGTTGGAGAAGAAACTGAGGAGAAGACTACTCTTTCCAACAGCCGAATCACCAATCAACAAAATCTTGAACGAGTAGTCATAACTCTGGCTCTTCCCTATTAAACAAGAATCCATTTTTAATTTCTTATTCAATTCTTCAACCAATTCTATTGAAACAAAAACATGAAACTAAAGCTTCTTCTCCTGTTGTTCAAACTTCAGCGTCGTGTGCTTTTCTCTTCTCATACAAAACAAGAAATGAAAGCAAATGAAGAAACTTCCTCAGGCTCCAAGTTCAGACAATGGTGGGGTTTGGCGGGTACCGCTTATCATTTTTTATCATTATTTATTATTATTATCACTCATTAAATATTTTAATTTATTTGAAAAAATACAAATTAAAATATAATATTCCAATCTGCATGTTTTTTTATTTAATAATTCTCTTGGAGTCAAATGAAATATTTTGCTAATATAACAAATAAAAATAATGAACTAAATAAATAAATATTGGCAAATTTTAAAATGTTATAAAAATTCAAAATTTTTACTCATCGGATAAAAACTAATTTCTTAAAAAATGTAAAACGGAAGAGGTTCAAAACATAGGACAAATGTCGTCTTTACGTGGACGGAGTTTCGATCAGGTTGATTTTGATGGCTCCACGCGCCTTTGCAGGCGCTTGAGTGGGGGCCAGCTTACATAAAAATCAACTCACCTTGATCTTTGTCATTTAATATTTTGTCCTTTTGTGAGTTAACTCACCCGATTTTCTTGCTTTGCTTAGAAAGGTTTTTCTGTAATCTTCTTGGCCTTTAGGGTGGCAAAACACTTATCAGTTCTATTTTCCGAAAACCGATTTTAAGTTTTCCCATTTTTGTTTTCAAATTTTAATTAATTATCTTAATTAATCAGAGATTAGATGCAGTGAATCTAGTTTAAATTGGACGACTTTACGGACAATTGTGCTAAAGCTGACACGGGCAACACGTGTAGAACATGCGGAGAACACGTAAGAATTTATTATGCAAAGTCAAGGACACGTAGCTATCCACGTCATATCTCGTTGACCCATAATTTCAGCGCATCATGTCAAGGGTCGAGTAGTGAATGTGGGAAACCGTCGGATCAATTTCTGAAGAATCTTATCTAACGGTTAGTGTCGTTTTATAATTCTTGTACAATTTCTTCTCTTTTGAGGGATTGAGCTATTTATTTTATCAGTAACCGAAAACAATTATACAATAATCCGAACTTAAGCCACCGAATCACCTACGCCTGAAGAAATTACAATAACAAAAAAACATAGTCTGGCCGTGGCCCATGGATCGCTTTCGCAGTATGGAGTTAGATGCACGGTTTGTTTACCTACCTTAAGGCCGGATTAGTATTTCCTATTCGAACTTTGATGAAACAAAGTTGATGAGAAAATTGACTATTTCCTATTTGTTTATTCATTATTCATTTAGTTTAAAAGATTATTTTGGTTTATGATAAATTACTAATTTATATTTTTAATAAAATTATAAGAATATTCACACATACGTTCTCCCTTCTCTTTTCAACAATTTATTTTATCTATATTATTATTATTTGTAACTGATACACTAATAAGTTTAATTCTATTATTATTAGAACATTTAATTTATTTTCGAATCTGATATCTCTATCAACACTATTAGAATCATATTCAAACAGGGTTAATTCATCATTTTGATTTATGATAAATTTCTAATTTAGTATTTTTAATAAAATTATGAGAATATTATGATTATTTTAAATATACACACACATATTCTCTCCTCCCTCTTTAACAATTCATTTTACCTATATTATCATTATTTGTAACCGATGCACCAATAAGTTCAACTCTATCACAACTAGAACATCTAATTCATTTTGAGCCAAGCCGAGCTCGGCTGACAGTCAGCTCGGGATCGGCTCGATTTATTTATGGACGACTCGAGTTCAACTCGAGCTCAACTCGGCTCGACTCGAGTTCGGCTCAGTTCGACTTGTTTTTCATATCAAAACGATATCGTTTTTAATATATATAAATCAAAACGAAGTCGTTTTGTATAAAAAATTTAAAAAAAAAATCTACCGAGCCAGCTTGAGTTGCCCGGCTCATTTCGGGCTCGAACCGAGCTGAGCTGAGCTTGAGCTGGCTCGGCTCGAGTCTAGCCCTAATCAAATCTAATATTTATATTAACGTTAGTAAAGTTGGATTCAAATTGAGTTAATTCAAATTTGATTATTAGCTTGATTCAATTAAATTTGAATCAAATTTAAGTTAAGAAAAATATTTTTTTGATTAAAAAATAGTTCTTTTTAAAATTTATGTTTTCTATTTAAAAGAACATGAAATGAAGTTGAAATGTGATAAAAAATAAAAAGATTAAGATTATGTATATATAATGGGCGAAGTAAGTGGTGGAAATTTCAATCACCATATGTGAGACTTTTGAAACTAGATTGAGTGTTTATTTATCATAGGTAGAATGAGTTGTTGAAATATATTATTTATAATGTATGTATTATACATGGGATTATATATGATCAAGAGTCAATTGGTGGGCCTAGATACAATATGACCTGTAAGTATGGCGGGTCATGCCAGATTTGATCTGCACGGTCATTGTCGTGTCTACATGGGATTGTGACACCTATCAAACCATCAGAAAATTGGTTTCTATAAAAGTGATAGGCTGCCCATCTCAGCTGCCATGAAGCCCTGGGCCTTTCAAGCAACCCAAGTTTTTAAAAATCTCGGGTTGATTTGGGCTTGATAGAGTACAGATCCCAAGGCTGAACGGTGTGGATGATGATAATAATGGCGGTCCCACACCAACTTTGCTTGCCTTAAAAGACAAGTATGTGTGCGCTGTCATAGAAACGTACTTTTCAATCTCTAGAGTTGGGTCATCACTTTACTTCAGTCACTGCAGACAATTTACTCAACGGTCAAAACATATCTGCCTAAATCGCATTACCATTTCAAAATTAATCTGGCAAAGCAATTCCAAATATTGGCCAATTTATTTCTATTATTACACGAAACGTGTTAGGCTAATATGCTTATATAATTAATGTGGTAAATTTGGGATTTTGTAACTTATATTATTCAAATAATATATAAAGTATATTTAGACAGAAATCTTTTATATGAATTCAGCTATTCACTTTTACCATATCAACTTATATGGAAAAAATTTAAATCAAATTGCATAAGTTTTATCAAAAATTAATTTTTACCAAATGGGGTCTGATCCTCCGCCTAGAATTTGTTGCCAATGGCTTTTATTTTTCACTGTGACAATGCATGATTACATTTGCAACTAAAACATTGGTGCTCACACTAATCTATACAAGGCATCTTTTTTTTGGTCGAAACGACAACAAACTCGAACTCTACACTCCGATTTTGACCATAAAACGCAGACAAAAAAATTTCTTGTAATCGAAGGCACCGCATAAACACTGAAGTTGCTTCACCACCAATCAATCCCTCCCATTTCTGCCTCCACAGCACCAAACCCTAACCTCTATCGCCATTCCGAAATTGGTCGTGAAGCTCTCGCTCTCACCGCACCCTCAATGAAAACACCAGCAACACCCGCAACGACTACGGCTCTTGCTCCTGGCTTTCGATTTCACCCCACGGACGAGGAGCTCGTCAGCTATTACTTGAAACGCAAGGTCTGTAACAAGCCTGTTCGCTTCAACGCCATTGGCGAGTGTGATATTTACAAGCACGAGCCTTGCGACCTTGCAGGTTAGCAAATCTTTGTTTTTACTGTTTCTGTTTTTTATTATTTGATTTTATGTTTATTCTTGTTGATGGGTTTTTGGTTTATTACTTATTTTCGCAATATTGAAGTGATTTTTATGGGCTCATACTTCAGCATTTCTCAGCTCAGCTACTTGCTTTGTGTTTTTTTAGCGTATTTTCAATTTTTTTCCAAAGATTTTCTATGTTAAAAAAAAAAAAGGATTCGCTTTTTCGGTTGAAGGTTAGAGTGTTTTCATAATGAAGGTGTTTTGAAAAAAAAAAAAAAATTTAAGGTGCTCTTTAGGGAAGGTGCTTTCAATTTCTGTTTCGAATAAAATTTAGTTATTATTTGTCATTTATGTATTGTGGAAAATGAAATTGACACTTTAAAATGGTACCGGACAATTAATTTTTACATTTTTTCTGTCATGCATTTTTGTTGAGTTGAATGAAGTGTAATCTGCGGTTTACTTCTCTATGGGATTTTAGTTTATTCAAGGTTGAAGACGAGGGACCAAGAGTGGTACTTTTTCAGTGCATTGGATAAGAAATACGGAAATGGGGCGAGAATGAACCGGGCCACAGGGAAAGGATACTGGAAAGCAACTGGGAAGGATCGTGAAATTCGTCGTGATAAGCAGCCTATTGGAATGAAGAAGACTCTTGTATTCCATAGTGGGCGTGCCCCTGACGGGCAGCGGACTAACTGGGTTATGCATGAATACCGCCTTGTTGAGGATGAATTTCGGGCTGCACAGGTTAGGCTCATAGGCTGTAATGAATCTTGGTTAATGGTTCTGATTCTTGCTTCAATAAGAAAGTAAACACATTTGGGATGGATTTGTGCACAGAAAATTTAGGATACAGGGATGAAGTACATTTTGGTTTAGTACTTGTGCTAGTTTTACTTTGTTTTCTAAAAGAATGTGGGAATACATTTACAAATATTAGTATAGGTGTTGTGGGCTAAAGTATTTGGGTTTTTGATGACTCATGTCAGTGAACTTGATCAATTTAATTTGCTTCCTTAGGGTTCTATATAATGTGAATTGTCAGTACATGAATTCAATAATTTTCATCATGAGAATCAAAATATCTTATAAAAGTTGCCTTTTTTGTTTTTGTGGAAAAGGATTCGTATGTTTTGTGTAGAATATTTCTTAAGAACAATATAGGGCCACCGAGTGCAAATCGTTATGCACCTTTTATGGAGGAGGAATGGGATGATGGCAAGGCAGCTATGCCAGGAGAAGATGTTAGAGATGATTTTGTGGCAGTTGATTATGCATGTGATGAAAGGAATGATGTTGAACCAATGCATGTTGAGCAGGTTTGCATGACATCTTTCTTCTATTTTCCTTTTTTCCTGTTCTGCTCAAGTTATATTATTCTACATTATTATACCTTGGATTATATGATACATAAGATAGATGAGCACAAAAGGTAATCATCAAGCAAATAAGATAATCTAAACAGTTAGCTAGCAATAAGATATAAAAAAATTATTTTTAAGTCCTTTACAAATCTCTGGAGTACTTTGGACGCTCAACTTTTTATAGGTTTATTTCTAAGTGCATGGCTTTTTTCTTTTCAATAAATGACATGTTATTTGGAATGCAAAAATTATGATACAAACTTGGGAGATATAACATTATTATAAACACAGGGATACATTTGACGTATTCAGTAGCAACTCAGCAAGAGTATTCAAGTCCATAATTACAATTTGTTGATTGAACTTATCAGAAATAATGATGCTGCCTTCCATCATTACCTGTATCTGACTGTTGTCAATTGATTGGAGAACTAAGCAGGCCCTGGCTTTTTATCTTTATGTGATAGTGTCATATACGTAAATATGATCATGTATCCACGCACATTGACGAATATAGTAAGTTAGAGCTGACCTTTTGGAGGAGGAAAACCTACAAAGATTGAAGGATAGAGTGCTCAGAGGTAGGAATTCTAGAAGTCTATAAGGATATGGTATTCCTCTCAGTCTCTTTAGTTAAATTCTGGTTTTATTATAGGTAGAAGGGTGAAATTTTGGGACAGAGATTTGGATGTTTTTATAACCTGGTGGAAGCAAATGAATTGTTCAAAGATTTGGATGTCCTACATTAATAGGTATGCAGATAAGATAATATATTGTTGCCAGTACATGGCGTGTTATTGTTCTTTCAGTTCACGGTATATCTTACTTAAGAGACTACTATCTGTTGCTTGGTGTATATTGTAAGCACTATACACATAGAAGTTGCTGTTTCTAAATGCCCAATGATTAAAATAATATGGTCATAGCTCAATATATGCAATGCAAATAAATTTCAGAGAGAACAGGCATGAACAGATCCTATTTGAGCGTGTGCTTAGTTTTGTTTGTATTTCTTTTTTCAAGGATAGATTTAGAGTCTGAAATTGCTTCTAATGCTAATAGAATGTTCCAGTAAAAGTGGGACCATGGGATGTAGATTGTACTTCCTGTGGGTTGGTAATCTTGATTAATTACGACCCTTTGTGATTGAAAATGTGAAATTAGTGATTGGAGAGTTGGACTTATGCGATATAAATCACTTTGCTGTATTAAAGTGAATTTTAGTAGTGTAAAGCCCAGGAGCATTTAGTGGGGAAATTCAGTGAGATTTGATGATTAGATAAGCTTGATATAGTACATTTCTATTTGATGAAGAGTTTCTTTATGATGTCTTCCCAAATGTCACATATCGAGATATTGCTATTTACTTTAGTTGTTATGCTTACAGTTCTGATTGTGCTTCTCTTCCCTATAGTTTTGGTGATTTTAACCATCTATTGTTTTGTGTTTATAAACCTCAACTTATCCTAAATTTGCTTTTGAAGTGTTGGTGGATTGTTGCAGGTCTCTCAACCTAACAATAAGGAACCTATTAATGTTAATGAACTTCCAAAAGAGGCTCAAAATGTTTTAGCAGTGTGCAAGAGTGAAAGGAGAGATGAATGTCTTTCACTGTGTGTGCTTAATACACAGGCAGCTCTTCCTCTTCTTCAATACAAAAGAAGGCGGCAGAATGATTCAGGTTCTAACGGATCTAATGGTTCAGATAATTCAACCGGGACGGAACATGACCACCCTTCCTCGTCTACCACAACGACAGCAGAAACAGCACTGACAAATGCAGCCACAACAACAGCAATATCTGCGTTGCTGGAATTCTCCCTGATGGAGGCTATCGAACCACCGAAAGAGAATCCATCTGCTCTCAGAACTACATTTGGGGCTGATGGTTTTGACTCATCAGTGCCCCCTAGTTGTGTTAAACTCATCAAAGAATTGCAGAAACAGGTGCATAAAACCGCTGTCGAGAGGGAGACACTAAAACTAGAAATGATGAGTGCTCAGGCCATGATTAACATTCTTCAGTCGCGAATAGATTACTTGAGTAAGGAAAATGAGGACTTGAAGAGGGGTTTGAGGGGCAGGAAAAACGCCTAGCGATCGGCCTTGAATGCCACTGTAATCTTATTGTTGTTTGTTGAATCAAATTTTAATGGCCCCTATTTCTCTCCAATCAGTGTATTGGAGAGAATGTTCGTAAATTTAGGCTGCCGTGTTGTATTAAGTTTATCAAACTGCTGGAGATCGTCCATCAGTGTTAGCTGAACTTAAAACTGAGACCTCGTGAAGTCTGTATTCAGCTGCAACTCTTATCACCAATGAATCTGTCGACAATTCCATCTGTTGGAACATTACCACAAATTTTCTTTTCTATCAGTAATTAATTATTTGCAGGTACTATTTTGAGTTTGTTAAAATAATAAAAATCCTTATATAAAAGATTTATTAAACTTTTGAAGTCTCACCATATATATTACGGTTCCATTCAAATAAAGTCATTTTATGTGATACCTTTTATGCTTTTGGTTCATGTGGTGTCCGTTATTAAAAATAAAAAATTATCATAAAAAAATAGGTTAATTAAAAGATTATTATAGATAAATATTATTATATTTAGTCATATTTAATAAAATAATATTAATATATTATTTTATAAATTATTGGTTATAATGTGTTAAATTATTTTTTGTGTTATTAATTATATTAATTGAAAATAATAATATATTTTTTAAAAAATTAATGGGTATATAAATGTTTTTAAATTGATATAATTTTCATAATCATTTATCAAGTAAAGTGGAGTTCTTAATAGATTATTTCTATATTATTTATTACGATTATCAAAATTTTTTATTAACTAATAAATTAAATAAGGTTATGTTATAATATTTATTTACTTTGAATCAAACACCTCTTTGTTTTCCATACATGGTTTATTTAAGTAATACAAATGTTGTTTTAAATTATTAATTAATGGGTTTTGTCACTAGAAACAAAATTTATCACTATTAATTTATTTATAACTTTGTTTTAAAGGGTGGAACATGTATATATCTAAGTTCAGAATTTGGTTTTATTAATAAGTTTGATTTTGAGATAAAAAGCTTGCAATGTATGTCACATGGATCTTATATTAAATTAAATTTCTTTTTCTTTTTTTTTTAAATGTTATTACGGTCCACTTTTTAGTGTCTACAAGGAAACATCCGTCATTTTCCATAAGTCTCCTTTACAAATATAACTTACAGGACGCAATTAAATAAGTAACACAGAACGACGAAGCAACCAACACCATTGGCTGTCCACGTGCAATCAAAAGGAATTACCATCTCCGTACACGTTTCAGTGTAATCAAAGTTCACATCACCACCACGTTGGCTACATTCACACACAATATATCCCCCACAAGTAACTGTATCAATTCCCTTTTTAATAGAAGGTGCGCTTAGCCTTCGTCGACTGGACTATTCATTTCTTAACCAGCACGATGTCTTCTTCTAGCTTTTTCCCCGCAGCTCACTAGAATTAACGGAAAACCTAAACCCTAATTTCTGAAATCGCCTCAATTTCGCTAATTTTAGTTCAATTGTTCTTGAATTATTGTCCAATTTGGACTCTGTTATTTTTTTATTGGCTTTGATCGATGGGCCGTAACTCGGAAACGAAGTCTCTAGCACCGGGGTTCAGATTTCACCCGACCGATGAGGAGCTGGTCCGGTACTATTTGAAGAGGAAGATTCTGAACAAGCCGTTTCGGTTCGATCCGATCGCCGTCATCGATATCTACAAGTTTGAGCCATGGGATCTCCCTGGTATACAAAATTTAATCTAGTTACACCTCTCCTGTTTTATTTATTTATTTTAATTTTACAGAGGGATCTTATGTGCAAACAGATTTAAATTTATGAACCAGAATATGTATTTATTAAAATTGTGTTTATTTTAATGTTAGTTGTTAGATTAGTGTTTTAGATGACCCTTGCGCGTTTATAAATATGATGTGGTGGAACATGTTTGAACACCTATGGCTTGTTATCAGTTTATTAATATTTAATAATGACGTTAGATTAAAAATGTTCATTTGGGTTTATGGTATGTATACAAATGGGTTTTGATTGGAGGCTTTGATATTGCTATTTGGACTACTGGACATATGTCTTATGTGTATAAATGGGCTTGTCATCTGATGTGTCTGTTTTGGAAAAGAGTAAGACTGTGTGCACTAATGATGAGTACTAATTTGTGTACTAATAATGACTTGTTATCTTGTGATTGAGTATTATTTTATTTGTAATTCAAAAGTCACTTAATTATATTGTTAGACGTTATTGTTTGTACACAAAATAACATTCATTGTTAATGCACATAGTTATATTGTTATAAAAATAATGCTAAAATGCAACATTTAACATTTACGGGTTTTCATGTATGTGTAGTGCAGGTAATGGTGCTTTTTTTCTTAGGTTGGGATTAACTTATTTTCAGCCAAGAGTGTCTGCTTAAGTAGCTTTTTTTTTTTTTTTAATGTGATGGACAGATGTAAACATCAAATTTGTATGGGAAACACTATGTTACTGCTTTGGTTACGTTTCAGGGTCAGTCCAATCCATTAAATGGGAATCTTAAATTATGTGTAGTAATTTCTTATGTCAATCCAGTGGTTGAGAGCAGCCCTTTAACGTTACCAGACTGGTATGTGTTATAACCCAGTAAGTAATTATTGTATATACACGTGTATTAGTGTATATATGTTTATACATGCTTTGTTTTGTATGTAGTTGTGTCTACTTATGTCTATATATATCTTTGGTCGTAATCCGTTTTGGTTTTTCCCTGGTTTAGATAAGTCAAGGTTAAAAAGTAGGGACTTGGAGTGGTATTTTTTCAGTATGTTGGATAAGAAGTATGGCAATGGATCAAGGACAAACCGAGCCACTGAGAAAGGTTACTGGAAAACAACTGGAAAGGATCGGGCTATACATCATGGCACTTGGATTGTTGGAATGAAGAAGACCCTTGTTTATCACATGGGCAGGGCTCCACGTGGTGAACGCACCAATTGGGTCATGCACGAGTATCGGCTAACTGATGAGGAATTTGAGAAAGCTGGAGTTGCACAAGTAAGATTATAGTGAATTTACAAAATTTTTCAGTTTTATTGTACAATGTTTTGAGTTTGTGCTTCTTTAACTGCTGTGTTGTTAGCTGATTAGATTTGGTTATACAATCTAGTTTTTTTTTTTTTCTTAAACGTCTTTGGGTTTGTTTACTCAAGACTGGGAGCTGACTGGTCGTTGGTTGTGGTGGGAAGGATGCATTTGTTCTGTGTAGGATATTTCAGAAGAGTGGATCAGGGCCAAAAAATGGGGAACAGTATGGGGCTCCATTTATTGAGGAGGAATGGGAGGATGATGAGGTGGTTGAGGCAGCTTATATGCCTGGTCAAGAGATGGTGGCTGATGAAATAGCAGTTGGTGATGATGCACATTTTGAAACGAACGACCTTGACCAGGTTTGTAATTTTCTCTAATTTGTTATTTTGAGTTCAGAGTAGATCGATCTGGATGGTGAATTGCATTATATGGTGGTATATTTTAATTTTTAGTTGTGGATTGTAGTAGATATTGACCATGATTGATGTGAACTGAAACTTGAATTGATACCTTGAAATTGAATTGTAAATCAAGAGTGCTTTGGATAACATTTGTTTTGGTTAAAAAAAATATATTTGATAGCTCTGCTTGAATTTTGATGTGGAAGTGAGTGAAAATTGACTCTTAGTTTATTGGTTCTTTTAATGTACATTCCATATGTATGTATGTGCAAAGCATTCCTTAATACTTCTAAATTTCATTCGATGGGTAATACTGATTTATCCGAAGAATATGTGGATCTTATAGTGTCTTATCTTGGACTTAGCAAACTCTACTTTGCAAATTCAGTGAAACATAGAACACCCATATATTGAAAATGAAGTAGAACCCTACTTTCTATGTGAAAAATGGAAAATTTTCCTGCAAACCAAAAAGAGATATTTGTAGTTGGTGTAGAATTGTCAGTGTTATCTGACAATTGTACTGTTCCTGTAAACTTTTCAAATCTCAAGTATCATAAATCTTTTGATAGCCTGTTTTTAACTGTCTTCTAGATTTTGTCTTTGAAAATGAAGTAGGACCCTCATTTCTATGTGAAAAATGGAAATTTTTGTGCAAACAACAAAGAGACATTTGTAGTTGGTGTAGAATTGTCAGTATGGTCTGACAATTTAACTTTTCCTATAAACTTATCAAGCATGCTAAATCTTTGACAGCCCATTTTGTTATGTCCTATAGATTTTGGTCTCTTATATTTTGCCTTAGAGGTGGTAGTGGGCAATTTCCCTTCCATGTGCATGTCCTGCCTATGCTATTTTATGATATTTCGTAGTTCAAAGCTGTCATACAAAAATCTGAATTTTTTCCCTTGCGACAGAGACTTGATTCTGCCAACCAATGTGACAATGCTTCTCTTCCATCGAACTTCTATTATGGGGATTCAAGCAACCATGTTGAGCATTCTGAGGACTTGAGCGCTTATGATCAGAAGCCCATAATAGGCATGGGTGAAACACCTGGGCCACAGCTGCAAGCTGAGCAGAATGTCTGTGATTTACCAGAGCAAAATGAGATCAATATGAGACCACTGGAAAATGAATACCTTTTTGAATCAAACAATAATGTTGATACTGGAGACGTCAACTATTTACTTGATGAGCCTTACTTGGATGCTACTGATAATCTGCCGTTCAATGACGGGTTATATCTGGAAGCTAATGATCTTTCCAATAATATAGAGGCAGATTCTGGAGGTCTTGACATGGTGGATGAGTACCTTAATTTCTTTGATGCTACTGATGATAACTCAGAATACCTCACTTTTGATGCTTCTGAAATTATGGAGGGAGGAAATGATGTCTCTGACCAGGCACCACTTTTAAGCCAGAAGGTAGAAATTCCTTTTCAAACTTTTGACTGTTCAAAGCCTCTTTTTTTTAATTTATTCATTATAAAATTTCAGTATGATGTAACTTGTTGCTTTGGGATAGCAGGTGAATGGAGTAACTGATCAAGTACCCATGGCAAGCCATATGACTGAAACACATTTAGCAATGAGGCATCTACTTCAAATCAAAAGCCAGAGGCCATGGAATTCAAACCAGGTAAAGCTGTATGTTCATTTGAGTTGTAACCAAGATGTCTTAGTTTTATATATATATATATATATATATAATGGGGTTAATGCATATAGCTAAATTTTGTCATAACTAGATTGATTTGTCTGCTAGTTTGATTTTCCCACTACTTTGGTAGACAGAGGATCATTATTTTGTGCTTGCAATGCAGATACCAAGTATCCATTCCTCAAACAGGCCAGTCAAATGTTGGGTGACATTCCTGCACCTCCTGCATTTGCTGCCGAATTCCCAACAAAGGAGGCAGCTGTTCAGCTCAATTCTTTGGCACAATCTTCTGGTTCTGTTCGTCTTACTGCTGGTATGATCAGAATAAGCAACATGACTTTAAGTGGCGCAGGGATGGACTGGTCATTGGGCAAAAATTGGGGTGTCAATATCATATTTTCGTTTGACATGTTGCGTAGTGATGTAAGTCCGGCCAACTCTGTGCTCTCTGGTAAGATGGCAGGATCATTGGTATCCCGCAGCCTGTTGTTCTTGATGTGTTTTTGGGTCCTAATTCTTACAGTGAGTTATAAGATGGGTTCCTACGTTTATTCCAAGTGAAGCAGCATCATCAGAACTGGTATTGCAGGTTTAAGGTTAAACTGATAAGTTAATTGGTAGTGAAAACTGGTTATGGACTAACGTAGACAGCATTTAGCTGCGGATATGTTATTTAATTAAAATGTTAACTTGTGTCAACTGGTTACAAATGGATGGATGTGAAGATTACAATGGGAAAATATAGGTTCATACACGAAATGTTTTGTTTTTTGGTTGCTTGAATACTAGTTATGCCTTTAAGTGACTTGTCATTAGCAAGTTTTTCATATGTCATCTCTGTTTAAGTGCAGATATGTAATACCTTTAAAAGCATCTCAAGTGACTTGTTTATTTTAAAGCATTTTCTTTATTTTGTGATCTATGCTCCACCAATGTACACATTAAGAATGAACAAACATAACAACCATTCAAAATTATTGTTCACTAAAGGCAACGCATTTTAAAGTTTAGATTCATCTTCGTATCTGGATGTAATGATTTTATTGCTTGATTTCGAGTTCTAAGAATGAGATAATGAAAAAAAGAAGAAAAGGTTTTTTCGTAGAATGAGTTTGGGAATATAATCGAAATTGTATTTAAATAAGTTAATTGTTCTCAAAGTTATAAGGTTATGTTTTTTGGTTAGTCTCTATAAATAATTTAAAATATAGTTATTTTAATAATATCTATAATTATGAAATTACATTAAAAAATATTTGTACTGTCAAATTAATTATTCTCTATAACCTCTTTGCCAAAATAGTTGACCTCTGTACATGGTAATTTCGCTTTTTCTTAAAGAAAACTAAAGTATACAATTTATATGTGCTTACTAAAAGCACTAGGCCAAAAGGGTCTCCATCGCTCTGCCACTTTCACCAATCTTGCAAATGAATGAACTTGTGCTCAATCTATTCGATATTTTCTGGAATTGCCTTAATAATGCAATCCTTCCCTTGAAAAGTTTTTATTAATAAAAATAAATTCCTTACAAATAATATAATGATGTCAAAATAAGAGATTATAAATATCCCCGTATTAAGAGCCAGTTATCAATTGTTTGTCACATCAACTCTTGTATGTTGTAATGTAATTACAAGCATTTGAAAATGTCCTATACATCATCCATTCTGGAAGAGCGGCAACATGTTTCATAGTTCAGAGAAGTTACTTAAAAAAATACGAGAAAAAGACCCTTAGTCAACATATACGAACATGATTCCGAAATACCATTTTGGCTCGGCTCGATCATATCGTCCTTGCCGGCTCAAGCATATCATTTTACATCCTTAATGAACGTAATTAACGATGTTAATTCTCCGCTTAAGACATTCTTAAACCCCTATTAATAAGACATCACATTCACACAACTAGCTCATGAACAATTAACAAAACCTTGACAATATCTTAGATGGAAGAAGAAACCAGGGAATTGCGGCGTCACTTCCCGAAAAGCGGTTTTGATTCGGCCGCTGGAGTTTACCATTCACTCGTGCAACTCGGTGACGAATACAAAATTCCCACAAGGAACGATCTTGACACCGCTACATTTGTGTTGTCGCAATTCCCGCATCCGGATCTTGCCGAGTCACGAGTTGCACTCATTGACACAGCCACGAACCAGCAAGTTACCTACGGAGAACTCAGGCGTTCCATTCGTGCACTCGCTTCAGGGCTTTACCACGCGCTTGGAGTTCGAAAAGGTGACGTTGTGTTTCTTTTATCGCCAAACTCGGTCTTGTTCCCGACGATATGTTTGGCGATATTTTCAGTCGGAGCGATTCTTTCACCTGCCAATCCGATAAACACCGAGTCCGAAATTGTTAAACAAGTGCGCGACTCAGGCGCAAAACTTATTATCTCAGCCCCTGAAGAGTTACACAAGTTGAAACAAGTTAACGTGTTAACGATTATCACTTCCCAGGGTAATCAATCAAAGAACGACTCGGTGTCGGTTGAAGAACTGATAAATTGTTGTGACCCGGCCGAGTTAATGAAGGCCGACTTGACTCAGTGGGACACGGCGGCCATACTTTACTCATCAGGCACTACGGGGACGAGCAAAGGAGTTATATTAACTCATTCAAACTTTATATCAATGTTAGTGCTCTTGAGATGGTGCTGCAACGTATCCCAGTCCCAAAACGACGTCTTTTTGTGCTTTCTTCCGATGTTCCACATCTATGGGCTGGCGTTTTTCGGTTTGGGGTTGTTTTGTATAGGCGTTACGGTGGTCGTCATGCAGAAGTTTGACTTTCAAGCCATGCTGGATGCAATTAAAGTCCATAAAGTCAACAACCTTCCGGCGGTGCCGCCGGTTGTATTGGGTTTAGTGAAACACTGCAAACCCGGGAGCGATTTGTCATCGTTAAAGAGAGTCGGCACGGGGGCGGCGCCTTTGAGTAAAGAACTGAGTGACGAGTTCAGGAAAAAGTTTCCGTGGGTGGAGCTCCGACAGGGCTATGGGTTAACCGAGAGTTGCGGAGCGACGAGCTTTTTTGCAGGCGATGAGGATGCGAAAGCACGGGCAGGGTCGTGTGGGGCGTTGCTGCCGAGTTTTTGCGGGAAGATTGTGGACGTTGAGACGGGAGAGGGGTTGGGGCCTTTTAGGAGGGGGGAGATTTGGATTAAGAGTCCGACGATTATGCAGGGTTACTTGGGGAACACGGAAGCGACGAGGCAGACGATTCGAGAAGACGGATGGCTGAGGACCGGTGATCTTGGCTATTTTGATGAAGATGGATTTCTTTATGTTGTTGATAGGATTAAGGAACTTATCAAACATAATGGATATCAGGTTTTTTTTACTTACCTCAGTTTTTCAAGGATCAATCTATTTTTTCTTTTCAGATAATAATCCATGGTGCTGTGAATGCAGGTGGCTCCAGCTGAACTGGAAGCACTACTTCTGAGTCATCCAAATATACTTGATGCAGCTGTGATACCGTGGGTTGCCTTAATTAATTATCATCACAATTCTTTCCCCTGCAGCAAAATTATTTAGGGAAATTAACAATAATAGTAATGGTTTGCAGGGTTGAAGATGAAGAAGCAGGACAGATACCAATGGCATATGTGGTGAGAGCAGCTGGTTCTCAGCTTACTGAAGACCAAGTCATTCAATTTGTGGCCGCCCAGGTTGGTCTTCTTCTACAACTTTTTTATTGTTTAAAGATGTGTCGCTTCAAGCGTCCAAGACAATCTTCTTCTAATTAACTTTGTTATATTGAAATTTTTAGGTGGCTCCTTACAAGAAAGTAAGAAGAGTGGCTTTTATAAGTGCTATCCCAAAATCAGCTGCAGGCAAAGTCTTGAGGAAGCAGTTGGTTTCACTAAGTCAACAGCATGTTGCCGCGAAGCTTTAGTTCATTTTATTCTCCCTTTTGTAGCTCGAAATAAAGTGCGCTCGGCGTTGTCACCGCTGACAAAGAGCTGTTAAAGAAAGAACTGGTATAACTGATATACCGCTAGAATACGTAAAGATTTAGAACCTACTTGTGAAATGGTCCATTTTCAGCTGAAACGCAGTCAATCTCTAAGCTATTTGAATATCAAAAGTCGGAGGATTTTTAATTTGACTCAAGTAGTTCAAAAATAAAAGAAACCATAAGAGCAAAGATGGAAAGGTTACAGGAGAGTATTATTGTTACATAACAAGGAATTTAAATGGAAAAATTAAAATATATCTATTCAACCAAGATTAAAAAAAATGTGACCACATCAATCATATATTTCTACCCAATTTGTGTCCTAATGCTCGCAGATAACAGCTGAAAAGCATATTCCCATATATAAACCAGTCAATGTGTATGTATACACATGCAGGAAAATTGATGTTTGAATTTGAGGTTGATTTCTATTGGCTGCCAGCAATCCATCCCCAAACACCACCGGAACTTTGCCTCTGGACAGCCATAGCTTGCTCCATTTCTTGCTCCAATGCAGACTTTTGTCTCCTCAGTATTTGCACTTCATTTTCTATTGTCTGCAAAGATTCCAGCATCTTCTGAAGCTCCGCAATTTGTGCCTAAATTTTATAATCATCCAAAAACTTAGCAAATGCCATAAATGAACAAAATAAGCTTATATGAAATGTTGAGTCCAAATATTAGCCTAGTTAACCACCAAAGGACTAAATAGAGGAATGATAGGTGGAATACAGTTAATGAAGTGAAGAAATTAGAAGTACCTCCAATTTAAAGCATCTTGATCTCTCAGTTATTAGTTGACCTTGGACGGATTGGAGTTCCTGCAAGTGAACAGCAGAGTGGATGATGAATATTTTGGATGATAAGCAATCAACTTAGAATTTTCATCAACTTGATGAACAAAATCTAATTGTGTCATTAAGAACAGACCTTGGACAAATCACCATGAGTACTGTTAACTTCATCGACCTTTTCTCTGAGCCTAGAATTTTCATCTCTGGCTTCTGCTAACGACAGTTCCAGAACTCTTTTTTCTTCTTTGATTGAGTCAATATCAACTGTAACATCTTGTTCAGAAAGATTGTTCCCATTTCCATTAGAGTTTAAGATCAAAGATTGAGGGAAGTCCAACTTTTCAGATTTGGCCAAGGCATAAGCAGCAGTTACAGAAGCTGCGGCAGCTGCTGCTGCTGGTGACTGAAAAATCTTTGGGCGTGCAATGTCTCTTGGTCTGAGTTGCAAAATGAATACCTGGATGGATAAAAAAAGGTGCATGGAAACCATAGAAAATTTACAGCAATGATAAAGAAATCATAAAGAAAAATGGTGATTACAATGGCATTGATATCAGCAACAGTTCATGTACGCACCTCATTATTATATTTGCCGTTGTAACCACCAAAGGCAATAAGATGCTTCACTCCATCAAATATTGCTGTGCAAACACTGAGACCCTGCTTAAAAATTTAAATTTAGAAATCATGTGGCATGGAAGTGAAATTAAAAATTCAAACAAAAAATTTACATTACAAGTTATAGTGAATATAATTTGTGGGATCTCAAAATCTATATTCAGGTCCAGATATTGCCAAGGGACTAGAAGCCTTTCATATCAGGTGTAGTAATACAATAAATGGAAAATAGGGTTGCTAGGAGCTAATAGAAGCCAAAAGCCTGAAAACTCTGATTCTGAGTAAACCTCTTATTCATGTTCATACAGTGTATCATTGAACTTAACTAAAGGAAATAAAATTAACTAAATACTTAAATCAACAATCGAGAATACCAGGTATATCCAAGAAAACTGGACAAGATAGACATATATTGGCATCTACAACTATCTAAAATATTTTATAAGAACAATAATAGCAGGATGAGGAGTCAATCATATTAACAAGTCAAAACTTAAAAGGTGAATGTACATTATATAAATATATAGCATATTAGCATTTGTATTTATATAGAACATTGCTCCTTTACCCAGGAGAAAAAGTGGTATATTTCATTTATATCACAGAAAAGCATTAACGAAAACCAGAAACAATTTAGTGAAACACTGCTCTGTGCTCACATTCTGACTGCAAGATGCATCAATGAATTATTTATCCCAGCTATCAACATCAGTGTTTTATTAAACCAGAGCTATCACCAAAAGACAGAAGTTTGTCACATCAAAGCCTTGCACCACGGTGCTTTCTAAGTGTTCTACATTCTCTTTTTAAAATATGCTCTTAAAATATGGCAACAAAAGAAATAAAATTCTGGCAATTGCAAAAAGTACTGACCTCGCTAGCAAGTGGATCCCTTTCCTTCACACTTGTCAAGACTTTCCAAGCCAGCTTAGACATATCCAGCACAATAGTTTCTGGGCAACCTATATGGAAAGATGAGATCATGCATCCTTAAACGTTTTCATAATGCAAGAGAAGGCTTACACCAAACAAATGCCAAGCTAAATTATATTCAACAATATTCTTCATACCATTGCAGTTATCTCCACCACCAACGATAAACCAGTCATCACCAATTACTACACCAGCATGACCTGCCCTAGGAGTTACCAAATCACCTTGTACTTGTGGTTGAGACCACTCATTCTGCAGAAATGGGGAGACCTCATCAGGCTACAGGGTGATGGGAAAGAAAATTCTATCTCTAATGAACCAGATGCTATGTCTTGTGATGAGCTCACATTTTAAAAGAACAGAAATAGTACTTTCACAAACAGTAAGTATTGACACACAAATGTCAACATGATCACAAAACACAAAAAAGAAATAGATGGCAAATACTTACAGTTTCCAAGTCCAGTACATGAAGATCACTGAAAAATATTGAATGGGAACACCCACCAAATACTAAAAGGTATCGCTCTCCAAGCAGAGCTGCAGTGTGATCATATCTGGGAGCTGGGGGTGTCTGCCTATCAAAAGACAAGAAAATGATGTAGAACACTTCCGAAAGCATGCATAAAGCTGACTTTAAGGAACAAGAGATTCTTACGTAGTCTCTACTGCTTCCCAAGTCATTGTCTCCAAATCAAGAACATGGACATCACTTAGCAATTTCCTACTCCTGTCTTCCCCACCAAAGATAACTACTCTAGAACCAACCAATGTCACAGAATGACCCCCACGAGCTGCCTAGAATAAACTCCAGAGGCATATCAACAAATTTCCATTAATGAAAAACTATCAAAACTGGAACCTACAGTATAAAATGAATTTGGTTTTTTTCATCTTTTATAAAATAAATTACTAAAAATATTTAAAAGAAAAGCATAAGAGCAAAACAACAGAGATCCGTTGACAATATGCGAAGCATGAGAACGTGAATCAAAGCATATCTATAAATAAGACCGATAATTACTGGAACTTTTCCTGAAGTCTCCATGACACCGCAGATGTTGGTTTCAAGATCAATATACCACACTACATGAAACCAATTAGCATAAATAAGTTCCAACCAACCATTTACAGCACATAACCAAAAGGTTCAAAAGATTTCACATGAATTTGAAACAGAACCAAAATGGCCTCCAAAAGAAACAAACCTATCATGCCAACAGACGACTTCTTTGAATGCCCACCAAGGATTAAGAGTTTGTTACCCCATTTAATCTACCAAAATAGGTAAAACATGAAACAAATACAAAATATCAATGACGTGCATGATGAAAAGATAAAAAACTGACAAAGTAAATTACAGATGTCCTTGCACGTGTTTGAATGTAGGGTTGCACAAGTATTATTACCATACTGTGATCAGACATGGGTGGAAGAACTTCCTGTGATCCACTGTCTTCAGCCATCTCACCATTCAACTCAGTTTTGAGTTTTAGATTGGACCATACCAGACTTCTAAGATCAAAAACCTGCAGTTATAACCAGATAACATGTGACTTAGTACAAAGAATTTTTTTCACACACAATTCATTTCTGAATGTTGAATACCTGAACATCAGATAGATGTCGACCATTTCGACTCCCTCCAACAATGTATAGTTTCTCACCAACCACCACAGCAGCATGCTATGTGAAAATGCAAATAGCACAATAAGTATCTGACTCAAAAACGACAACCATAAATCAAATAAGAATGCCCTTGTTGATAATCAAAGATAATGCACTTAACACGTGATCCAATACCACAAAAGAAAAAGGCAGAACTTAATATCACCTTGTATCGGGCTGATGGTCGTGAACCGGAAACAGGGAGTGCCATCCACTCCTCATAAGACAATTCTGAATGCCACTTAATGATATCCATATCTTCCTTAATTTCCTTGCTTTGCAAAACGGCTGCTAACAAGTCAGTAAAGATTGTTATTTTGGCAAATAAATAATTATCTTAATATAAAAAAGACTGAATGCACAAGATAACCTATCAGAATTCCAAGGGGTGAGACACATGGGAAGGGAGTTTTTGCCAAAAAAGTTCTAAGTATCATAACCTCTTCGTATTTTGGTATATCACAGCAATTCTCAAAAGATGTAATTAATATGATATAGAATTTAATGATTCTTGTTTCTAGGATCAAAGTAAAACCTCACTGATGAAAGCATACTGAAATGAAACTACCACCTCTCTTAAAGTCAATCCATAATTCAACACCGTAATGTTATTTTCAGTAAAAGGTTGAACATTTAGTCATTTACAGAATGAAGGCATAAATGGACTAAAATCTTAGCCCTTTGAGCTGCCTTTTCCAACATTGTGCCAACTACCCATCAAGTGGTAGCCAAACTAAAAGGCTTCATCCATCATATGCACCTTTTTCTCAAACTTCTCATGAGAAGTTCATTTGTATATACACCAACAATCAGCTTTTTTTAAAATCAAAGTTACTGATTTGGCATTGTCAAATTAGCATCCAACAACTGAAATTTCTATAAATAAGAATAATTTTCAAATATTCACAGCCGAAAAAAATATATCTCTGCATTTCTAAAATTATATCACTACCTTTTCATATCAAGAAATACATCGACTCACTTAGTATCCTAATATAAATGATAAAATGCTGTTGTAAGTGATTCATTTATACCAAATCAGATGACACAAAACTTGAAATGAAATTTTGGAATATAACTTAAGTTTTTCAGCTTACATTGAGACAGATTTTTAACTCTTATCACCATATAATCAAATAGGTAAGATCTAGAGTCAAAACATGATATTAGTTTTGCTAACTACACAAGTCCCTACACCTTTATATAAGATAGACGATTGCTTAAAAATTTGTGTCTCATTTTAATTTAAAACATTCCAACACACACTCTATGTATTACTAAAAGTAATGACATCACACTTTTACACTAATTCTTACAATAAATTTAGACCATTGGATTAGAACAGTTGGGATTGCATATATCATATATCATTTCCAAATTAAATTTAATAATAAATATTAGATTTAATCTAAAACATTTGTAGTGCTTTAATCTATTATTCTAAAAGGAAAGTCTGAATCAAGTAAAAATTATGGTGCCATAATCTGATCCACACAAACATATGTATCTATGCATAAACTCTAGATATTATAACTTTTAGCAGACAAACATGTGATCTTCAATCTATTACAACAGGACTTACAAAGTCAAGAACCACATTAGAAGATTAAATTAATGTAGCATAATAGTGACAATCACACTATAATAAGAGTATTGACATTCATATTGCATAAAAAGGTTAATAGCAGCCACATCCCTTGAGGAAACATGGCTCTCCTATTGCCACGCCAACCACCATTTGCTAACACGGACTTTTAAGTTAAATTTAAGTGAAACGATAATCAACTACGAAATAAAGTAAATAAATCCAGACAAGATTTATAAACAATGAACTAGTTAAAAAAGTTTCGTATCAGAAGTTTAGACTAGTGAAGTGTAACCATATTCATTTATGTATATAACAACATGAACAAGAAAAATTCAAAATTATCGAATTTTAATTTCCAGTTTATTAACCTTCGTTTTCTCAGCATCCAAACGGAGACTAAGTCTTGTAGTTGTATTCGTAAGTTCATTTACAAATTCGATAAAATTAAACGTTAATTCACTTACTGATAGAGATACAAATCCACACAGGTTTCAAACTTCAACAAACAGCATTGACCAGAAACTAAACTATGAATCTGCCATATCGAAGTAAGAGAGGTAAACGTACTTAAATTGCTGGATTCTAAAGAAATCAAAGGCGTTTATGAATATTCGAGATATGGATCTGGACAAAAAAAATGCGATCAGATCGACGAAATCGAACGGTGATGATTCTCCGACTAACTGAAGAATCGTAGACACCAACACCAGCCTTGAGATCTCAGTCTCTGGCTAAAAGTTCGATGAGTCTTCGTACGGACAAGTCTCAAAAGCTTAAACCCGTCCGTTTCCCGTGCCACTCCGTTTATATACCCAGTCCTCAGCTGTGGCGGTCACCTTTTTATTTTATTTTTATTTTTATTTTTCATCCCCGAAATATTTTATTATCTATGGTTAAATATTTAAAAAATAAAATAATTAAAAAATTTAATTGACATAACATTATTTTAAAAAATATTATAAATATTTTTAAAAATTTTAAAAATTTTATTATATTTTGATTATATCATTATTCTTTTTAAAAAATATATTAATCTGTATCAATAATAATATATTGAATTATAGAATATATCTATTATATCATATTAATTTGATACAACTTATTATAATATATTTTTTATTTATATTATATCATATTATAAAATATATATATTATTATAAGATACTGATAACTATACACTTTTAATAAGTATATCCTCTTTATACATAACTTTTTCTGCTTATATGATTATATTTTATAAAGGTTATGAGAAGTTAAAATAATTATATTTATAAATTAAATATCAAAAACTGATGTGACATAACATCATGAATCATACCTTATTGTCCATATTTATTGAATTAATTTTTTTTAAAATAATAATTTTTATGGTGTAAAATTTGTATAAATCTTTAAAGATGAGTTTGAAATTATGTCAATTTAAATGAAATATACACTTTTCATGAAGACAACCTGTTAGTAATTAATAGTTTGTTTTTCTATTGGCTTGAAAGTTAGTTGGATGATAAATCTATGTGGGTAATTTTCTTCTATCTCAACTAAAGAATGCTTAGCCATATAAATCATACTCTTACTATTATTCATTTTTCAATGCCATGGAAGAGGATGTTTTGATTTTATCCATGATGTAAAGCCTCAATATTATTGATAATTATTTTTCGACAATATAAATTCATACAATTTTTTTTTTTCAAAAAAAAAGTCAAACAGGCCGAAACAATAAACCATACAAGCCCACGAGTTTAAAAAGAGGCCCAATATGTGACCTTTTCCACTATTTAGGTGTAATCACAATTGTCCACCCAAACTTTAATAAGATTCTCTTTCTCGCTTTAAATTTGGAAAAGTGTGCTTACTCATCCATCATCTACTTTATGGTATAAGAGTATAAATATTATTTTGCTTGAAAAAGGCTATCATTTTTAATAGTGGCCAAAAGCCACAAACAACCATAAGGTAACTGAATATTATAGCATATATTATTGTTGATAAAGAGTCCAATTGATGATAGAGTTTGTCACAAAATTTGTTATTAAAGGTGGCAATTCAGTCTATCAAACTTAATCCTTAATTCATCTCTCCCCAAACAGGAAGAGAATTTCTTAATAAGAACGATGACAAAAACAAGAATAGGGTAGGGACGAGGTATTCGGCTCCCCCGTTACCATCCTTATTTGTGATATGAATTAAATTTTCAGCGCTCGGTAGACATAGAATCCTATAAAAGCACCTCTACCACAACCAACCTCCGATGGACAATTAGTTGGAGGCCTCTTTTCTAACGTCACTGGGAAGATAAACCACACTGAAAATACTTGCAGTATATCTGAGTTCTTCAAGAAGAACACTTATTATTTGATGCTCACCTTAGTCGACAATGTTAATGGCCACCGTCCGAATTTCACATTTGCCAAACCCAACCACATGAATCACCAACAATTAAAAGGAGAGATTAGTAGAATTTAATCGGTGGCTGGTCCTGGTTGGCCAGTGAACGTAGATTTTCATTTGATTAATTATTTTCTTTTAGAAGTTTTTTCCAGAATCTGCTGCAAGAATACACCATGGCTGACTAGAGCAAATTCCTTCTCCTGCCTAGTCCACAACCTAAATAACTGATGATCACATTCTAATGAAATTACAAATATGGTGATGTTAATACCTAATTAACTTGTAGTCTTGTATCAAAAGTATTATTTATTCATAAAATTAAGTGATGGTATATTGGTGGGAAGCACTAAGACCAAATCATACCTGAATTTAGTCGAAATAATTAACCCATTAATATTGCTATAATCTCACTTAGAAATTAATCCCTTATATTATCATACCAAATTTGAATTGATGAGCACAAAGAACTTCCCATCGGCGAATTAAAATTAAAATGTTGGCAAATTATATAGTAATCTACAAATCAGTGATTGAAAATATGCACACGTAACGCTTACCACTAATATTTCTAAGTCACCCATTAGTCTCCCAGTGCAGCATTAGCTTGTTATGATCATCGAACCAAACCAATTATTCATACTAAACAAAATTTTTTATCAATTAAGGAGGCTGATTCTTCACTAAAACTTTCAATATTAGGTATGTTATGATTGTAAGGTTGAAAATTTTAATGAAATGCTTGTCAATCAATTACCATTTTTATAGGTATTATTATTCAATATATGCCGAACAATGAACAAGTCAAAATAACATTATCAGATCTCTTGTTAAAAAGAAGACTATATATATAAACTAAAATAAATATTTATTGAGTGAAAGTTTGGTTAATTGATACTATTTTCCAACATATAATACCTTAATAAGCTAGTATCAATGTAGACTTAGAAGACGTTGATATTTGTAAGGGAAGAAATCCTATCTTCACCAAGAGTCTTGGTCATGGAGTTTCAAAGTTTCACATCATAAATAAAGGGAATTATACATTATTAAGAGGATAATCATTATCATTATGACTAAAAAATTGGATTAGTGAATGACTCAGTGAGAAGCAAATTCTTGGAAGTGGGAATTGAGAAGTGTAGTGAGTATAGTTATGATAATAATAGGCAAAAAGGTAATGACGTCACTGATGAAGAATTTTGAAATGGGTTGATTGATAGTAATTGAGAGACAGCAAAACTAATGGCGGAAGCAAAGTTGAGAGGCCAGTTGTCAAAAAAAGCATAGATTGGAAGAAAGGAGAAAACTCCACTACCATAAGCATTGATGAAGGTTTGGACGGGGAATTTTGGTTGCTGAGTTAGTGGGGTGTTCATGTTTGTGTTTCTGTTCTCGGTCTCTCCCCTACTCTAAAAGTAAAATGATATAAATACCCACAATTCTGACACCTTTATTTTGTGTTACATACAATCACTATGGAAACTTAACATGGGAAGGAGATACAAATGCTTATTAAGAAGACAAATGTTAAATAATATGAATTCAAAATTAATATGAACAGAATGACTAAGTGGGAATGCATATATATATATGCATCGCAGTTTTCTTCTACTAATCAGTCCCATTTACCAGTCTCCCTTTTCTCATAACATTAAACATTTATCTTCGCATGCTCAAGTCAAAAGCGCAAGCGTAAAAAATTACAACATCAAGACAAATAGAAAGAATGCTACCGCAGCCTCCACCTCCACCTCCCACCAACACCACTAACATATGTCAGCACACGCGTTCCTTATTTTATCATAATGAATATTTTATACTCAAAACTCACTAAGCTACTAGAATTTCATGAACCCATCAAGTTATCCTCATTTCTCCACTATATATACAGACCCTACCTTCACATATTTCACTCACTAAGCATTGTACTTTTTTCACGTACTTTAATACTTTAAGAGTTAAGTGAGATAACTACTACTACATTTAATCACATTGAGCTTTTAAGAGTGTGTTGAAAATGGCTAGGGCTAATTGCAGAGTCATTGGCTTTGCTTTTTTTATTTTGCTCCTTGTGGATATTTCCTTTGCTACTTCTAGACAGCTGAAGGCTTTTGATACAAGTGGAAGAGGTGGCGATGGTGGTGGAGAAGGAGGAGGTGGAGGTGGTGGATCAGGTGGGTTGGGTTCTGGCTACGGGTCAGGACATGGGTCTGGAAGTGGGGGTGGACTAGGTTGTACTTGTGTTGGCAGTGGTGGTAGAGGAGGAGGTGATGGTGGAGGCTCTGGTAATGGAAATAGATATGGATCTGGGGATGAAAGTTTGAATGGTTCTAGAAATGGAAGTGAGGGTGGAGAAAGTGGCGGTGGCGGTGGCGGTGGCGACGACAGTGGTGGTGGTGGTGGAGGCTCTAGTATTGGAAGTGGATCTAGATCCGGGGATGGAAGTAGGAGTGGTTTTGAAAATGGAAGTAGGGGTGGAAAAGGTGGTGGCGACAACAATGGTAGAGGAGAAGGTGGTGGTGGAGGGTCTAGTAATAGAAATGGATCTGGATCTGGGTATATAACCGAGAGTGGCTCTGAAAATGGAAGTTTGGGTGGAAAAGGTGGTGGCGACAACAATGGTAGAGGAGAAGGTGGTGGTGGAGGGTCTAGGAATATAAATGGATCTGGATCTGGGTATATAACTAGGAGTGGCTCTGGAAATGGAAGTGGGGATAAAGAAGGTGGTGGTGGTAGAGGAGAAGGTGGTGATAGAGGCTCTGGTAATAGAAATGGATCTGAAACTAGATATGAAACTGTGAGTGGCTCTGAAAATGGAAATGGGGATAAAGAAGGTGGTGGTGGCAATGACGACGGTGGTAGAGGAAGAGGTGGTGGTGGAGACTCTAGTATTAGAAATAGATCTGGATCTGGATATAAAAGTGAGAGTGGTTCTGGAAATGGAAGTGAGGGTGGAGAAGGTGGTGGTGGCGACAATAGTAGTGATAGAAGAGGAGATGCTAGTGAAGGATTTAATAATGGAAGTAAATCTGGATTCAGATATGACAGTGGAAGTGGCTCTGGAAATGGAAGTGGGGGTGGAGAAAGTGGCGGCAACGACAATAGTGGTGGTAAAGGAGGAGATGCTAGTGGAGGATCTGGTAATGGAAGTGGATCTAGTTTTGGGTATGGAAGTTGGAGTGGTTCTGAAAGTAGAAATGGAAATGGAAGTGGGGGTGGAGAAGGTAGTGGTGGGGGTGGTGGCGGTGATAGAGGGGGAGGTGGTGATGAAGGCTCTGGTAATAGAAATAAATCTAAAACTGGATATGAAATTGTAAGTGGCTCTGAAAATGGAAGTGAGGGTGTAGAAGGTGGTGGTGGTGGCGATGATAGTGGTGGTAAAGGAAAAGGTGGTGGTGGTGGCGATGATAGCGGTGGTAAAGGAAAAGGTGGTGGTGGAGGCTCTAGTATTGGAAGTAGATCTGGATCTGGGTATGAAGGTGAGAATGACTTTGAAAATGGAAGTGGAGGTGAAGAAGGTGGTGGTAGCAATAGTGGAGATAAAATAGAAGATGCTGGTGGAGGTTCTAGTAATAGAAGTAGATCTGGATCTAGATATGAAAGTGGAAGTGGCTCTGGAAATGGAAGTGGGGGTAGAGAAGGTGGTAGTGGCAATAACATTGGTGGTAAAAGAGGAGATGCTAGTGGAGAATCTGGTAATGGAAGTGGATCTGGTTTTGGGTATGGAAGTGGGAATGGCTCTGGAAATGGAAATGGGGTTGGAGAAGGTGGTGGTGGTGACAACAGTGGTGATAGAAGAGGAAATGCTGGTAAAAGATCTAATAATGAAAATAAATTTGGATCTGGATATGAAAGTGGAAATGGCTCTGGAAATAGAAGTGGGGGTGGAGAAGGTAGTGGCGGCGACAACAGTGGTGGTAACAGAGGATATGCTAGTGGAGGATCTAATAATGGAAATGGATCTAGTTTCGGGTATGGAAATGAGGGTGGCTCTGGAAGTGGAAATGGAAATGGAAGTGGGGGTGGAGAAGGTGGTGGTGAGGGTGGTGGCAGTGGTAAAAGAGGAGGTGGTGATGAAGGCTCTGGTAATAGAAATGGATCTGAAACTAGATATGAAACTGTGAATGGCTCTGAAAATAAAAATGGGGGTGGAGAAAGTGGTGCTGGCAGCGACGACGAAGGTAAAGGAAGAGGTGGTGGTGGAGGCTCTGGTATTGGAAATAGATCTAGATCTGGGCATGAAAGTGAAAGTGCCTCTGGAAATGGAAGTGGGGGTGGAGAAGGTGGTGGTGGAAGCAACAGTGGTGATAGAAGAGGAGATGCTGGTGGAGGTTCCAATAATAAAAGTAGATCTGGATCTGGATATGAAAATGGAAGTGGCTCTGGAAATGGAAGTGGGGATGGAGAAGGTGGTGGTGGCAATAACATTAGTGGTAAAAGAGGAGACACTAGTAGAGAATATGGTAATGGAAATGGATCTGGTTTCGGGTATGGAAGTGGGAATGGCTCTGGAAGTGGAGGCGAAGAAGGTGGTGGTGGGGGAGATGGTGATAGTAGAGGAGAAGGTGGTGATAAAGGCTTTGGTAGTAGAAATGGAAATGAAACTGGATATGAAATAGTGAGTGGCTCTGAAAATGGAAGTAAGGGTAGAGAAGGTAGTGGTGGCAACGACGACGATGGTAAAGGAAGAGGTGGTGGTAGAGGAGGCTCTGGTATTGGAAGTAAATCTGGATCTGGGTATGAAAGTGGGAAAGGCTCTAAAAATGAAAATGGGGGTGGACAAGGTGGTGGTGGTGGCAATGATGGTGATAGAAGAGGAGATGTTGTTGGAGGATCTAGTAATGGAAATAGATCTGGATCTGGATATGAAAGTGGAAGTGACTCTGGAAATGGAAGTGGGAGTGGAAAAGGTGGTGGTAAAGGAGGAGGTGGTGGTGGTGGTGAAGGTTTCGAAAATGGAAGTGGATATGGATCTAGATATGAAAATGGGAGTGACTCTAGAAATGGAAATGGGGGTGGAGATGGTGCTGGTGGCGACAACAATGATCGTAAAGGAGAGGGTGGTGGTGAAGGCTCTAGTGATGATAGTGGATCTGGATCTAGATCCGAATATAAAAATAAGAATAGCATTGAAGATGGAAATGGTGGAGACAGTGGTAGTAGTAAAGGAGGAGGTGGTGATAATGGCTCCAATAATAGAAGTGGATATGGATCCGGGTATGGAAGTGGAAGTGGTTTTGGATATGGAAGTTGTGTTTGTAAGGGAGGAGGTGGTGGTGGGGGAGGAGGCGGTGGAGGCAATGGTTCAGGCTATGATAGCAGCTCTTGATATGGAGAGGGGTATGGGTCAGGAAAAGGCGGAGGTGGGTGAAGGTTAAATCAATTTAGCTTGTGGAAGCCATGCATGCATAAATGGTAATTCAATAATTAGCGTGTATTAATATGGGACTTGTAATTTCTAAAATAAAATTGTGACGGATTCACCTCGTGCATGCATGGCGTCGTGGTGAACGTTGCAATACGTACTTTTAGTTTGACGTCATGCTATATCTATTGTATAATCATGTTGTCTCCATATATTAAAAGCATGTTACAGTAATGATTTCACTTGTTTTTGTTTAATAAATTTGAAAACGTGCTTAGTAAACCAAGTGGTGGTTTTACATAGATGTGTTTATTTTAGTGCTTATCATAATAATGTTACATCAGTAAAGGCACCACGAGAAACCATCACGTCCACAGCAATCAATAGCCATGCAGAAAAACAACACGACTCTTCTTTCGCAAGCAGTCACAATTTCCTTCTTCCTTCTTCGTTTTCCCAGATTTTTATTAATGTATATAACAACATGAATAATAAAAAAAATTCAAAACTATCGAATTGTAATTTGAATTTATAAACCTTTGTTTTCTCGGGATCCAAACGGAGACTCTAAATCTTGTATTCATGAGTTCATTTATAAATCCAATAAAATTAACCGTTAATTCACTTACTCATAGAGATTCAAATCCATACAGGTTTCAAACTTCAACAGACGGCATTGGCCAGAAAGTAAATCGCAAATCTACAAAATCCAAGTAAGAGAGGTAAACGTAATTAAATTGCTGGATTCTAAAGAAATCAAAGGCGTTTATGAATATTTGAGATATGGATCTGGACAAAAATTCGATCAGATTGATGAAATCGAACGGTGATGATTCTCCGGTTAACTGAAGAATCGTAGACACCACAGCAACACCAGCCTGGAGATCTCAGTCTCCGGCTAAAAGTTCGATGAGTCTTCGTACGGACAAATCTTTAAAGGTTAAACTCGTTCGTTTCTCGTGCTACCTCGTTCATATATACAGAGCCCTCAGCACTGGCTGTCAGCCTTTTTATTTTTATTGAATCTTTGGAATATTCTACAATCCATCCGCCCAATATTTTACAAAAAAATTTGGAGTGAAGGGGAAAAGAAGTGTGAAATGACAAAACACAATCAGCCACAATAGGCACGTCCTCTGGACATAATATTTTTTTTCTTATATGATCATATTTTATAAATTTATGAGAACATTAAATAAAAAATTAAAATATCTATATTTATAAATTGTGTACACAAAAATTGGCGCGACATAACATAATATTTATATTTTATAATTATTTTTCAATAACATAAAGTTCATACTAATACGATTTTTTTTTTTAAAGGGCAAACAGGCCGAAACAATAAACCATACAAGGCCACGAGTTTAAAATGAAGCCCAATATATGAACTTTGTGTTTTTTGGTAAGTTATATGGCCGTTCCGTATCAGCAACTTCAATATTTAGACAGGATGACTATTTTTCACCCAAACTTAGATTAAATGACCATGTCCTACTTTAAGTTTGAAAAGTTTATTTTCTTATCCATCATCCACTTCATGGTGTAAGGGTAGGAATATCATTTTGCATGAAAAGGCTATCATTTTTTATTGTGTCTAAGAGTCACACATAACAAAAGGTAATTGAATATTATAGTATATATTATTGTTGATAAAAAGTTCAATTGATGTTAACATATTCGAGGTTTTTGTTGACACAAATTTGTAGCCAGAGATGTCAATTTGACTCATCAAATCGGGTCTTTAGTCCGTTTTTCTAATGAGAAAAAAATTTTCTGATAAGAATATGGATGGGAATAAAGATAGACATATGCCCACCTTATCCCCTCCCTTACATATCTTATAAATTTTTAAATATTATAATATTTTTAAAAATTTTGAATTATTATAAATACTTTCAAACACATTATAAATATTTCATTATTTTTTAGTAGGAATGGGAGGGAGAAAATGAAAAAAAAAAAATTTCGAGGGTGGGGGAGGAAAAGGGAAAAAAAATTTCTCACAAAAAAAGGATAAAGATTTCCGTTATCCTCTCATCAGAGATGGGACGGGAATGAAGATGAGTATATTCGACTCCTCCCATGCCATCCTTATTTGTGATATGAATTTATTTTTCAGCGCTCCATAGACATAGAATCCTATAAAAGCACCTCTGCCGCAACAAATCACCCCATGGACAGTCAGTCGGAGAAAGCCCTTTCTTGGATGTCCTCTTTTCTAACGTCACTGGGAATAATAATCACGCTGAAAATAACAGCAGTATATGACGTACCCATAGAAAAACATAGTAAAACTTCTATGAGTGCTAGAAGAAGAACACGTATTATTTGATGCTGGCCTTCGGTCAGCAATGTTAATGGCAACAGTCCGAATTTCACAATTGCCAAACCCAATCGCATAGATCACAGTGTTATGATCTAAAGTGTAAGGTAAACGATTTAAATTTTGTATTAAAAATTATAAGTTTTTAACGTGGGTTTATATAATTTATGGGTCTCTAATCTTAATGTCGAAAACCAATTAGCTTGTGTTAAAGTCTAATCTACATACTTATATATCACTCACTTATATTATATTTATTATATGCGAAACTTTAGTTTGTTTAGTTTGTGCTTTGATACCATATTAAAAATATATATTGAGCTTACAAGTGTAAAAATTAAAACTCATATTATACAAAATCAACTGGTTTGTGTTAAAATTAAATTCACACACTTATATACTATTCACTTATATTGCATTTATTAAACGTGTAACTTTAGTCTCCCACACTCAATAAGTAGGTTTTATAATATGATTATCTCAAGGTTCACATAATTTGGTATTGTGTAGCATAGATAGTAACATTTACATTGTAGTGTTTGCTCGACGTTCGTAGAGTGTTAGTGTACATCCAACCTGCATGGACATCGAGATTGTGATAGAAAATTTTTCAGATATGATTCTTACGAGATTTATATAAGGAAAGATTAGTATAGTTTTATCAGTGTATCAAAAGTATTAGTTATTCATAAAATTAAAGTGATGATATATAGGTGGGAAGCACTAAGGCCAAATCATACCTTAATTTAGTCGAAATAATTAACCCATTCATTTTGCTAATAATCTCATCTAGAAATCCCTTATATTATCATGCCCAGTTTGAAGTCATGAACCCATAGAATTTACCAACAGTGAATTAAAATTTTGGCAAATCATATACAATAAAGTTATATATATACTTTTTTTGATACATAATTTGATATCATAAATAATGTATCGTTATATGATTGAATGATTTTAAATTAAAACAACGCATAATCATATAATAACACATCATCTATATATTTAAATTATGTATTAAAAATATATACACATAATATTTCTTAATTATATAATATAATACACAAATCAGTGATTGCAAATATGCACAGGTGTCGCTTTCCACTAACATTTCTTATTTATTTCTTAGTCAACCATTAGTCTCCCACTGCAGCATTGGCTTGTTAGGGTCTTCAGATCAAACCAATTATCCATAAATAACAATTTTTTTTTATCCATTAACGAGGTTGATTCTTCGCTAAAACTTTCAATATTAGGTATCTTATGATGGTAAGCTTGAAAATTTTAATGAAAATGCTGGACAATTAACTATTTTTTATAAGTAAGTGTTGGATATATTCCGAACAATTAACAATTAAAAACAACGTTATTAGATCTCTCATTAAAACGAGGACTATATATATTTACTAAAAATAATAGATACTTTAAAAAAACTGACTTAGTTTCACTCAAATCATGGAATGCAAACCAGTTGAAAACACTTCAAATATACTCATAACTTAAATTTTATGCTGTAAGACTTGAAAGTTTGAAATTATTAATCAAGGGGATAATATTTCATTAAGGGATAAACATGATCATTATGAATAAAAAAATTGGATTAGTGAATGACTCAGCGAGAAGCAATTTTTTGGAAGAGGGAATTGAGAAGGGTAGTGAGTACAGGCAAAGGGCAATGGCGTTATTGATGAAGAAAATGAAATGGGTGATTGATAGAAAGTGAAAGGAAGCAAAGCATGCTTGTGTAAGCAAAGCTAGGGGCCAGTTGTCAATATAAGCTTAGATTGGAAGAAAGGAGAAAACTCCACTACCATAAGCATTGATGAAGATTTTGAAGTTGGATTTTTGTTGGTATTTTAGTGGGGTGTTCATGTTTGTCTTTGTGGTCTCGGTTTCATTATATATGTTAGGTCTCTCCCCTCCTCTAGAAGTAAAATCATATAAAATACCAAAATTTCTAACACCTTAATTTAGGGTTAATATTCTTAAACAAATCATCACAAATATCTGCATAATGATCTTATACAATCTGTAAACCCAAGAGATATGGCTATGGAAACTGAACATGGGAAGAAGATACAAATGCTTATTAAGAAGACAAATGTTAAATAATATGAACAGAAATGCATGCATCGCAAGCTTCTTCCTTTTCTCATAATATTAAACATTTATCATTGCATGCTCAAGTCAAAAGTGGAGGCATCGGAAAATACAATATCAAGACAAATAGAAAGAATGCCACCAAAGCCTCCACCTCCCACTCCCACCAACACCACTAACTTATCCAGCAGACACGTTCCAAATTTTATCATAATAAATGTTTTATACTCAAAATTCACGAAGCTACTATAATTTCGTGAACCCGTTCCTCATTGCTCCACTATATATACAGACCCTACCTTCACAAAATTCACTCACAAAACATTGTACTTGTTTAACGTACTTTATTACTGATATAAGAGTTAAGTGAGATAACTACAATTCCGTTTAATCACATTGGGCTTTTAAGGGTGTTTTGAAAATGGCCAAGGTTAGTTGTAGAGTCATTGGCTTTGCATTCTTGATTTTGCTCCTTGTGGATATTTCCTTTGCTACTTCTAGACAACTGGAGGCTTTTGGTAGAAGTGGAGGAGGTGGTGGAGAAGGAGGAGGTGGAGGTGGTGGATCGAATGGGTCAGGTTCTGGCTACGGGTCAGGATATGGATCTGGCTATGGTGGTGCGAGAGGGTCTAATGGTGGAGAAGGTGGTGGTGGTGGCAATGGTGGCGGTGGTGGGTTTGGGTCATTAGGTAATGCATACGGGTCAGGGAGTGGAAGTGGGTATGGTTCAGGATATGGGTCTGGAAGTGGAGGTGGAGTAGGTTGTGGTGGTGGTGGTGGTGGCGGCGGCAATGGTAGAGGAGGAGGTGGTGGTGGAGGCTCTGGTAAAGGAAGTGGATATGGATCCGGGTATGGAAGTGGGAGTGGCTCTGGATATGGAAATGGGGGTGGAGAAGGTGGCGGTGGTGGTGGTAGTGGTAGCGGAGGAGGTGGTGGTGGAGGCTCTAGTAATGGAAGTGGATATGGATCCGGGTATGGAAGTGGGAGTGGCTCTGGATATGGAAATGGGGGTGGAGAAGGTGGTGGTGGTGGTGGTGGTGGTAGAGGAGGAGGCGGTGGTGGAGGTTCTGGTAATGGAAATGGATATGGATCTGGATATGGAAGTGGAAGTGGCTCTGGATATGGAAATGGGGGTGGAGAAGGTGGTGGTGGTGGTGGTGGTGGTAGAGGAGGAGGCGGTGGTGGAGGTTCTGGTAATGGAAATGGATATGGATCCGGATATGGAAGTGGAAGTGGCTCTGGATATGGAAATGGGGGTGGAGAAGGTGGTGGTGGTGGCAGCGGTGGTGGTAGAGGAGGAGGTGGTGGTGGTGGTTTCGGTAATGGAAGCGGATATGGATCCGGATACGGAGGCGGGAGTGGCTCTGGATATGGAAATGGTGTTGGTAAGGGAGGAGGCAGCGGTGGAGGAAGTGGTGGTGGGGGAGGAGGCGGTGGAGGCAACGGTTCAGGCTATGGTAGCGGGTCTGGATATGGAGAGGGGTATGGCTCAGGATACGGCAGTGGTGGGGATGGCCATCAACCATGAACGTAAAGACTAATCAATTTAGCTTTAGGAAGCCATGCAGAATGCATGCATAAATGGTAATTCAATAATTAGCAAATATAAACTTTGGACTTGTAATTTCTAAAATAAAATTGTGACGGATTCACTTCGTGCATCAATGGCGTCGTGGTGAACGTTGCAGTTCGTTCTTTCAGTTTTACATCATACTATATACATTGTATAATACTGTCGTCTCCATATGTTAAAACCATGTTACATTAAAGACTGCTTGTTTTTGTTGAATAAATTTGAACACGTGCTTAGTAAACCATGTGATGGTTTTTACATTGCTATATTTATTTTAGTTCTTACAATAAAATGTTACATCAGTAAAGGTACCACCAAAAACCATGACGTCCACAAACAATCACAAGCCATGCAGAAAAGACACGAGTCTTTAAAGAAATCAAAAGGAGTCACAATTTCTTTGAGCTAAAAACTCATCATGTATCTCACAATTCCTTGCGAGAAACATCTCAGTGAACATTTTAAATTTCAACTTATTGCAGAAAATGCAATAAATTTTGAGACCAAGGACTGCATCACCTTCTATATTTCATCACTATCATTGCAACTTCTAGTGTCAGATTACCCATCAATGTTATTCTAACTATAAACCCTAAATTAATCATTTATCCTAACACATATAAATGAGATTTTAACCGAAAAATCTGATTAAAACAAAGAATTTTTTTTGATAATAGAAGATTCTATTCATATTTGTTGAATAGATAGACTTAAGATATAACGACCAGACACATATTACTGTATCAGACAAATTAAAGTTTAACAAATGTGACAAAAGTTTAAACCTAAACTTTCATCTTGAAAATTCTAATACTCCACTAATTTTATTAATTTTTAGAGTCTAAAACAAATAAATTTTGGTTAAGATCACTTTTTATCAAGATTTTTTTTTTTATTAAAAAGGGTGCAAAAGTTAGTATAAATTTTTTATTGCTTTTATTATTGAGATTTTTTTTTTTTGTTTTTATTTCAATGTTAGTGAGCTATTTTTCAGTTATCGAATTATTAATTTTTTTTAATGATAATTGTTGTGCTTTAGACTGAAAATTGATACATTATTCAAGAAAAAATTGATTTAATATGAGCGAGGCTTTTTTTTTTTTTTTGGGTAAAAGATGAGAGATTTGACATGAAAATTAGCAAATCACATTGTACCCTTGATTTTGATGAAAGAGGGTAAAATATAATTTTTTAGATTGACGAATTTGAAGGGTAAATATAATTTTATTAGACAAAATAATATTTACGAGATAAATGATATTCTCTTATATTTGAAATAAAATGATTAAATGATTTCTATTTATGGTCCTTTATTAGGTACCAATGTGTGGAGACTTAATCAATAATTTCTATTTTAATAAATTTTCATATATTTGGAATTTTAAATAACATAATTTCCCAATCTTTTCTAAATATATAAAAACAATAAATATTTACAAGTAAATTGATTCTTGTATTATAATTTAATTTTTAACATAAACTTTAAATAACTTTTAGACATTTAAAAGCAAAAAATATATTAATTTAGATACAGGGATTTATGCTATTATGATATCATTTTAGATAATAATTTCACGAAATCAATTTGGAAATTCAATTTTTTTATTATATATACTCACTTTGGGTATATAAATATATACATATTTATATGTGTCATAATGTAATTAAGAGATTTTGAATTAAGGATAAAATAATAATCAATCATACGATAACATATATAAGTGTATATATATATTTTTATATCAAAAATAAGTATATATAGTATTGTTATTTGAAAATTCAAATAGTTTAGGTAATAATTTGGTAAAATCAATTTGAAATATCAAATTTTTGGATAATAGTTTCATGAAATCAATTTTAAAATATAATTATTTTTTAAAAATAATTTCATAAAATCAATGTGAAAATAACATACAAACTGATTAGATTAGTTTTAGCCTAATTTTTATTAATTAATTTACAACCAAATCTGAGAATGCCAGCATAAAAACTACAAAACAGACAAGCTAGAATAAACAAAACAAACCGAGAAAACTACCTGACAAAACCCACAAAATAACAGCCAAAGAAAAACCCAGCAGAACAACAGGAACAAAGAAAACTAAACATGCAGCCACAAGGAGAAGGGAGCACCTGCGCCAGCCAGAAACGAAAACAGAGCACAGGAGCTTCAAAAGGCAGAGCAGAAGACAGAACAAGAAGAAAATCTGCCAACAAGCAGCAGCGACCATCAACAGCAACAGGAACAACCAGAGAGCGGAAAAAAGGAGCAGAAAATTTAAGCAAACTGCAGCGCATGAAACACAGCAGAAAAATGCAGAGGCAACCCAGCAAACCAGAAGAAACTGCCAGGGCCGAGTGCACAACCTGGTCCAGGGCAACTGAAAGCAGGCAAGGCAACCAAGAAAACTAGAAAGAGGGCAGCAGGAAAAGAAAGCAATCTGCAGCAGCAGCAGCAAGCTGAAAGGAAGACATCAGGGAAGGCTTCATCACAAACCACATGCGCAGGCAAGGAGAGGCATAGCAAACTGGGCAAGTTGTGAGGAAGGGGCAGAGGACAGCTCGGGGACACAAACAAGGTTGGGGAAGCAAGGCCTGAAACTGCACCAAAAAGAAATTACAGTGCCTGAAGGCAGCACCAGCAGAGAAAGACAAAACTGCGGGGGAACACCTGCCCAAAAGAACACCAGTTAGAGGAAAAAGCATGCAACCCAGCACCGTCATCCATGGGAAAGACCCTGCAAATTCTGTTTGAAGATGCACATGCAAAGGTGATGAAATGACACTACAAAGATGCGATTTTGACGCTTAACCCAAAACAAACCAAACAAACACTTGATCCTCAACAACAGCCAAAACCCAAAACCAAAAACACATAAATACATACATAGACAGATAGATATTACAGAAATCCAAACAATTAATCAACACATTACACACTCTCACACAGACGCACTCCTCAACACAACTCCGTAGCCCCATTTCCATTTCAAACCGAAAAAAGAAACTAAATAAAAAACGATTTCATTTTTTAAGATTGTTTAATTCAACTCTCGCGTTCTCAACTTATCCAAGCTCAGTACGCCAGCATCAAACAAAGTATAAAATTCCTAATTAAAAATTTGATAAAGGCTGACATTTCCCACCCAAGGTTTGATGTAAACATACTTCTCATCTGTTAATTATCAAAAATCTAAATATTCACTCATTTATTAAATTTAGCTATTATAGGTAAATTTGTTATTTAATAAAAATATTTAAAAAATTAAAAATTTATCACATTTTCATCCTTTATGTTTAAAAACTAGCAAATTCTTCTACCCAAAGTTTGAAAACTTACATTTTCCCAACACGCTGTCAAAGGCATTCTCCCTCCTAACTTTTCTCTAAGTCCTACTCCATTTTTTACCATCACCGATTGAGGAAACTGGTTGAAGAAGACTGTTCTTCATCTCTAGATGAAGAAGCACAACAATGACGCATCGTTTTTATCTTAGACGAAGACGAATCGTATCTTCATTTGAATACGAACAATTCTCTCCATCGATCTATTTTTTCGGCCGATAATGATCAAAAATGAAGTTCGAATAAGAGAGAAGATGGGAGGGAGGGAGAATATTGTCAACAGTGTTGGCCGGAAAAACCTTAAGGGAAATTTGTTAGATTTTTAAACTTATAGAAAAAATATGATAAATTTTTAGTTTTTTTTAGATATTTTAGTAAATGACAATTTTACTTCTCACAGTAATAATAAAATTTAATAGATGGGTAAGTATTTAGATTTTCGATAATTGACAGGTGAAAAGTTGAGTTTGCACTTGGCCTTTGGTAAATTACATAATATATACAAATAAGTGATTGTAAATATGCACGTGTAAGGCTTTCCACTAATATTTCTTATTTATTTCTCAGTCAACCATTGGTCTCCCACTGCAGCACTAGCTTGTTATGATCTTCGAACCAAACCAATTATCCATACATAACAAATTATTTTATTAATTAACCGGGCTGATTCTTCACTAAAACTTTCAATATTAGGTATCTGATGATTGTAATTAAGGTGAAAAATTTTAATAAAAATGCTCGGATGTATGCCGAACAATTAACAAGTAAAAATAAGATTATTAGAAAAGAGGCTGAGAGTTTTTAGGTTATAACTTGGAGCCATTGTAATACTTTTAATGCCCACAAGAAAAGGCAAACTCTTTGGGTTCAAATAATGTGTATTTGTGTATCTCGCTCTAAGCTCAGTCTTGTTTTTTATTCTCCTAAATTTTAATTAATTTAGCTGTCGGTCATCGAGCTTCAAATTAAGTTTTCACATTATAAATGAAGGGGGATTATGTTTTATTAAGAGGATAGACATGATCATTTTGAATAAAAAAACTGGATTAGTGAATGACTCAGCGAGAAGCAAGATCTTGGAAGTGGGAATTGAGAAGTGTAGTGAGTACAGGCAAAAGGCAATGGCGTTATTGATGAAGAAAATGAAATGGGGTGATTGATAGAAAGTGAAAGGAAGCAAAGCTAGAGGCCAGTTGTCAATAAAAGCTTAGATTGGAAGAAAGGAGAAAACTCCACTACCATAAGCATTGATGAAGATTTGGACTGGGAAGGAGATACGAATGCTTATATATTTAGAAGACAAATGCTAAATAATATGAACAGAATGACTAAGTGGGAATGCATGCATCGCAATCTTCTTCCATTGCATGCTCAAGTCAAAAGTGGAGGCACCAGAAAATACGACAAATAGAAAGAATGCCACCACAACCTCCACCTCCACCTCCACCTTCCACCAACACCACTAGCATATCCCACCAGACACGTTCCTTTTTTTTTTCATGATGAATTTTTAATACCAAAACTCACGAAGCTACTAGAATTTCATGAACCCATAGAGTTATCCCCATTTCTCTACTATATATGCAGACCCTACCTTCACATATTTCACTCACAAAAAATTCTACTTTGTTAGCATAAGAGTTAAGTGAGATTGCTAATACTTCACTTAATCACACTGAGCTTTTAAGAGTGTTTTGAAAATGGCAAAGCTTAGTTGCAGGGTTATTGGGTTTGCATTCTTGATTTTGCTCCTTGTGGATATTACCTTTGCTACTGCTAGACAAAGCAAGGCTATTGGTACAAATGGGGGAGGTGGCGGCGGTGGTGGAGAAGGAGGAGGTGAAGGTGGTGGATGGGGTGGGTCAGGTTCTGGCTACGGGTCAGGATATGGGTCCGGAAGAGGATCTGGCTATGGTGGTGCACTAGGGTCTGGTGGTGGAGAAGGTGGTGGTGGTGGCAGCGGCGGTGGAGGCGGGTTTGGGTCGTCAGGTAGTGGATACGGGTCAGGGAGTGGAAGTGGTTATGGTTCAGGATATGGGTCTGGAAATGGGGGTGGAGTAGGAGGTGGTGGTGGTGGTGGCGGTGGTAAAGGAGGTGGTGGTGGTGGAGGCTCCGGTAATGGAAATGGATATGGATCCGGGTATGGAAGCGGGAGTGGCTCTGGATATGGAAGTGGTGTTGGTAATGGAGGAGGTGGAGGTGGAGGCGGAGGAGGCGGTGGTGGAGGAGGAGGAGGCGGTGGAGGCAATGGTTCAGGATATGGTAGCGGATCTGGATATGGAGAGGGGTATGGGTCAGGATACGGCGGTGGCGGTCATGAATATCAACCATGAGGGTGAAGGTTAATCAACTTAGTTTTAGGAAGCCATGCATGCATAAATCGTAATTCAATAATTAGCCAATATTAATTTGCGACTTGTAATTTCTAAAATAAAATTGTGACGGATTCACCCCGTGCTTGCGTGGCGACGTTGTGAACGTCGCAATACGTGAAAGTCCTCGGTATTTTAGTTTACATCATTACTATATCATATAATATTTTGTCACCATGTTATAATAAAAATTATACTTGTTTTTGTTGAATAAATTTGATTGCGTACTTAGAAAACCATATGATGGTTTTCATTGATGTGTTTATTTTAGTGCTTATAGGAATAATATTTCATCAGTGAAGGTACCATAAAAAACCACAAAAGTCCACAAAACACGACTCCTTAAAGAAATCAAAACGAGTCACAATATCTTTTTCTTTTTTCATTTTCCCATATTTGAACTAAAAACTCATCATTTGTCTACCAATCCATTGCAGAAGACACCTCAGTAAATATTTCAAATTTCTACTTGTATTCCCATACAATGAATTGCAGAAAATGCAAGAAATTTTGAGACCAAGGACTGCATCACCTTTTTCTTCAACTGTTTAATCTTTAACCAAACTAATATATCTTGTTCAAAAAGGAGATAGGAAAGGTTTCAAGCAATAACCAAAGACCCGGCCGAAGAACACAAAGTCTTTGTTTATGACAAAAACAAAATCTGATTCGAGAAAAACATATTCATTCAAGTCTGGTGACCAATGACCACAACAGCTGATGTCAAACCACCTGCATCGATCAAACCACCTTAATACAGAAGAACTGAAATACTAAAATTTTCTGTATAGCCGTCATTAAATGCATCAAATAATCATCACGACAACATACACAACTGAATTGAGTAAGCTAATGATATCAAGTCATCTGCAGGAGAGACAACATTTAACAACAAAAGCCTTGGGTTTAGTCTAAAGCATAGGATCCTACAAAAACATGGAATCAACACTAGCTAAGTTTAAAACTTACAACTGAATAAGAAACAAATGAAGCTATCTCTCTAATATCATGAAAGTGATGATAGCCTACACGAAGAAAGTTCATTATACTGAGATATATAGCTGTGTATATTAAGAAGAATCCCTATATGAAGCTCTGCCTCAATTAAAAGAAAAAAATCCCGTTCTTCTTTCTTTTTATTCTGATCACTGATTTTGAGGTTTCTCACGAACTCGTTTTGTGAGAAAACATACTAACATGTTTTTAGATCATTAGGCATGTCAGTCAAAAGGAGGTCCAACAAAAGATTCCCAAGAAGAATAGGTTGAGACACATGAAAATTAATCCATCAACCTCTCAGAAGCATATGCTACCTTCTGCATTATCATGGACTCAGCTGCACGGATTGATCTCTGTGACCCTGAGATAGTGACTTTCCTGAAAACCAGAAAAAAGACAGCAACAACTAAGATCAGTTTTCCACCAAATTCGTCAAACACAACAACTTCAAGAACTCCTTCCCTCTTTTACCTATCAGTTGTTCCAGACATGAAATCTCCTCTGTCTGATACTTTTATCTTGGCCCCACTGACCTGAAAATTAACTGCTTAGCTTTAGTGGTCATGTAGTACTATCAAATAAACAATATTAATTTGCAATTCACTTACCTGACTAATTTCCATTATATTTCTTCCACCACGACCAACAACCAAACCGATATGCTCATCCGCCACACCAATTGTCTTTGAGTTACTTTGATCCTCCTAAAAAAAGGGCATTTGTTCAATAAATCGAACAACATAAAAGCATTTTCCCCAAGAGCATCAGTTATAAAAAAACAAATTATCTGATGAGAATTGGTGTGACAATAAACACAGAAAAGGTACAACAGATAGAAATAGAACCTATCAAAGAATTATAACTTTATTAGACGACAGAAGGCACAATGAGAAGCAGTCAAACAGCATGCTTGTACATATTGTCAAAACGAGTATGTTTTCCGGGACCTTTCAAGAACAAGGATCCAAACAGTGTTCAAGCATTTACTGATGTAACTTCATTAAAAACTTAAGCTTACCATCATGAAGCAGAAATCAACTTTGGGAAGATAAGCTATGGAAGTAGGCACAGAGAACTTCATCTTGTATGGAATACATTTAAGATGATACATCACAACAAACAAACAGATCCTCTACCTGGTAGTTTTATATTGTTCAAGTCATGGTAATTTCTTAAAGAAACAAACATGCATATTCTACTACATGATTTTAATTCCATTTTTACCATTCCTAAAAAAAATATTAATAAATGAAATTATTACAATTAAACAAGGAGCATAAGACCCAGGGACCTTCACAGCTAGGTCCCACTTCCTGTGAGCCCTCAATCATGTAGGACTGGTCTGTCTGAATGCATAAATAATATGGAGTCTATTTCATCATAAATTGACAAACAAGAATGACAAAATTAATAGATTGGTTTGAACAATTGAAATATTTAAAAACATCAGGGACCACCAATCAGATTCAAGCACCATGGAAGAGGACAAACCTTGTTACTTTGGATCCTTCTTCCAACTACATTCGTTCCATAGGTTACTGCATTCTGTGCCATTGGTGCAACAGGAGGCACATGGCCATACGGCATACCATGAAAACCAGAGAACAAAATGCCTAAAAGTTCAGGTTAAAATTTATTAAATTTCATCAAAATATTTTCTTAAATAACATAAGTTTTCATCAAATAATTCAGAGAGAACAAAGTTATACCAACCATTAGGTAACTCACAGTACTCACAAATAAAACATCCTAAAAGTTACTAAAGAGAGATTATCATTAATAATGGAATTACAAGACCATACAACTGATTAAGCACCAACTTCCATTGCAAATTCCATAACTGATTTCTAGTGCAAGACTTCAAATGAACCTTCTCAATGATTTCAATTCCTAAGGTTACCTACCACAATTCACCAAGATTAGAATGCTGAAATTTAAGGTTATGGTAATCTTCCAGAATTTATATATTTATTTTAAAAGTTATTTCATTCCACTAATACAGTTCTAGTGATTTTGCCATCGATGTAACTGCTTCAAGACTTATATAGAAAAGGTCGCATTCTGCTTTGATCTTGAAGACAACAAATAAGTAGGACATTGCAAAAGGTAATGGATCTGACATGAAATCATTATCAGCACTAGCTGAAGGCTTAAACCAAAATATATGATGAAGCCCAAATAATTTTGTACAGGCAAAATAATGCCCTTTTTAACGAGTTCTATTAAGCAAGATAATAGCTTAAATCCAATATATAATCCAACGGCTTAGTTGAGTGGTGACACCTATGATTTTTTTCCACAAGGTCTGGGGTTCACTTTTCGAGGCCGCCAACCGGTTGAACATAAGTTTTCTACATGCAATAATTGTAGGGTCAGTGAGTGTCCCAGTTTCAAACTCAAGCTGACTAAACCTGACTTCAATTTCACATTTCACACCAAAGCCATAATGTTACTTAATATAAAATGACAAGGAGAGGCCACGAAGCAATGAGAATACCTTAATCCAATGGGCACAGATGAGATAACGAAGAATATAAAATTTTCTAGTATACAATAAATACAAACAGAAAAATGCAAATAAAACCACAATTGGATTGAACAGAAAAATTAAAAATGGCACACCTGCATATGTAAAAGGGACACTCATAGTCTGTTTATAATGAGTGTCTTCCATTAGCTTAGACAGAATCATATCAATTGCCCGCAATTGCTCGTCAAGATGACCGGTTAGGGTCACTAACCTATCATTCAGCCCATAATAATTATGATCCAGAGGAGATATTTTAATGTTAGCTTGGGATTCCTCAATAAATGACCTGCATGAGGGCAAAACTAGACGTCAGCATCAACCTTTTTGCTGCTGAGCGAGCAATCACAATGAATATATACATGACCATCAATTTATTCCACTGTTTATAGTAGCAAATATGTAAATAAGGAACTGAGAAATACATTATTTTTCAAACTTTATAAATCCAACAACAGAAAGTGAATGAAAAAATAACAGACAAGATGTAGTAACAATTATGGTAAAGAAACAGCTCTGAATTTGAAGTGAATGCTCATCGGCTGACACACCAAGAAGGCTATGGTGCAAGCGGTTCTGGCCATTAGTAAGGGTTTGTCTCACATTAGCAAAGAGCGAACGAGGCTGATAGTGGTGAAATCTTCAGGATTTTCCTTGGAACACTAATGATGGCACTATATAGTCCTTTTCCAATGAAAAAATTAGTACCTTTATAAAGTGCATACTTCACTATGAAATAGTAACTGCAGGTAAAGTTGGCCAACTCAACATTGACTTGAGATTAGCATAGAGATATGTGGTATACAATTTGTTTTCCTTCGTTCCTTTCTTTCTTGGTTAGATGTACAAAAGATAAATCTAAATATCATTACTTTTAACAACCAACGTTGGTATCCTATAGAATTTATAGATAATAAATCTAAAGTTGTCAGGTTGGAGACCCACTACTCTGATTCTCAAATCGTCCAGTTTTATATATGAGAAACAAAGATATAGTTGAGATCAGACCATGTACAAAACAAGCCAAAATCAGAAACAAAATATATAACTTCACAATCAAGATGAGTAAACATTTTTTTCTGACAATACATATGTCCTTTGTGAAACACACCAACCAGCTCTAATATCTAAAAGAATATAAATTAGAAAGTTTCAAAAGGAACAAAAATATATATGCTTATTTTGTCAGCAGAGTTGCAAAAGCACAGAAACTGAAGAATTTTGAAATCAAATTATACAAGAAGCAATCTCCATACTTTATAATGGCCCCTCCCTTGCCAATTATGCCACCACAAGAGCTATTTGGAACGATTAGTCTCACTTTTGTACTTGGTCCAGCATCATAACCATCTTCAGCATGAATCTGACCAAGAAAAAACTTGTATTAATAACAGAAAATAATAGATTTCATGGAGTGATTCCTACATCATAAAGAATACCTCACTCAGCAATTTTTCAAGAATGAGTTCCACAGCCTTGAGAGTTTCATCAATTGTCCCAGAAATCATAATAATCCTATCAGTTGTTCCAGGAAAAAATTCATGACCGCGTGACAACTGAATTTTTGCCTGAGATTGTGACTGGAAATCTGTAATTGTAGAGCCACCTTTTCCTATGACAGCACCAGCTAAGGGATTTGACACAAGAAACCTAATATATGTTGGCTTCTCTGCAGGGTCTGGCATAATCAAGAAAGAGCGTAAATAGATAGGCAGAATAATAAGCTTGCATATATGTCATCGCTCAGCACGATAAGTTGGAGGTCATACAATTTCCAACTATAACAGCAATCTCCACTGCTTAGGTCTCAACAGAAAACCAAACAAAAATAAGAGAAATAATTAAAAAGTATACTGTGACTGACAAGGTCAAATTCAAAATTGTTTATGCATTAAATTAAATGCAACAACACTTGATGCACCAGATTCCCTATTATAAATTTTAATAAACAGCACTTGCATTTAACTACATATAGAACATTCTGTTAAGCTTGGAAAATGGTGATAAATCAATTAGGAATCTTGTGTGTTACATGGCCGTTCTATAAAACAACACAGCAGTTTGATGATCAGTCTCCTAGCTGAAATTATGTTTAGTTTGCATACACAAGGTACTTGCTCATTCTAAATGTACAGTAACATAAATCTTCAATTTTGTTAATAGAAAATTGTTCAACCTATCAATAATGAAATGCAAGATTAAAGAAGAATATACAAGAGATGGAATGGAATCAATAAGAGAGGACAGGTTTATGAAAAAAGGAACTCCAAGTTAATAATATTCAACAAAAAAAACACACACACATTCTATAGTGCACTATAGAACAAGACCAGATTAGGTAAGTTTCCAAAGATCTTTGTACCCAAATAATTTTATTCAATATAAATTTAAAGCGGATCCACAACTTACAGTAACTGGTGTGCCCTGAAAAAATAGATAAAACAACAGTCTGTCTATTTGAAATTAAAAGATTCACACACCAACAAATAAACACTTTTCTCAGCATTCAAACAGAAACTAAGACTCCAAACTCCTCCGTCGTTACCTCCCCTCGAATAAAACACCAAGATTAGGGTTTCAATATCAAACAAAATAAAATAAAACAAATTCCAAAAAAGCTTTGAATCTACAATGTAACCTTCACACCACAACACAATTAACAAAACGCTCGACATTACACGCAAAGAAATTAAAGAGGGAAGATCGGATCAGAGACCTGTAGGCAGAGACTTCGGCGGTGGCGGAGTTCGCTTCCTCGCCATCTCCTCCGGCGACGACACGTAGGACGACTCCGTCGACTCCATTGCTCCTAAACTGAAAACCAATCCACACAAACCCTCACATTATCAATCAAAACAACCAAAAAAGAATCACCACGAAACGCAACGCCACGCCATAGATAAATAAAAACAAAAAGAAAGAAAGAAATTTATACCTTGTTTAATCTTGGCGTACCAAGCTTCGAGAAGCTGAGAATGCGAGAGTTGAATTGAATAATCTTTAAAAAAAGAAATCGTTTCGTTTATCGTTTTCTATTTTGTCTCTCTTATTGATTTTAGATGGAAATGGGGCTAGGGAGTTGTTGTGTTGTGGCTGCGGAGTGCGTCTGTGTGAGAGTGTGTGATGTGTTGATAAATTGTGATCTATATCTGTCCATGTGTTTTTTGTTTTTGATTTTTGGCTTTGGGTTTCGGCTCCTGCTGAGGATCAAGTATTTGTTTGGTTTGTTTTGGATTAAGCTTGAAAATAGCATCTTTGTATTGTCATTTCATCATCTTTTGACACACGTAAGTACTATTAATAATATTCCACTCGCCACAATTCCATTCCTTTCGTATCCACACTACACGTGCTCTTTACTTGCTCATCTTTCTTCCACCAAATATTTCCTTCAATTCTATTGGCCAAAAGACTTATTCTCGGCACTGTAAAATCTCGAACTTTTACTTTCTCCCGTTTAAAAATCTAAGTATTTATTTTTAATCAAATTTTTATTAAAAATTTTATTTAAAATTCATTATTTGTTAATAAATTTTAAAAATTAAAATTTTATCACATTTTTCTCTTTAAATTTAAAATTTTTATAATTTTTTAATTTAAAATTTAAAAACTAACAAATATTCTTTATAAGATTGACAATGAATCGATGTTTAAAAGAGAGTAATAATGTTTAGGGGTGTTTGTTAATTTTTAAAACTTTAGGTTAATGAAATTATAAGTTTTTCAAATTTTGTGAGAAAAATATGATAAAATTTTAAATTTTTTAATAAATAATAGTTTTACTTTTAACTTTAATTGAATTTTTTAATAAAAATTTAATTATAAATGAACATTTAAGTTTTTAAAAATTAAAAAAATAATAGTTTAATAACCTTAAATAAGCATAACATAATTTTTATTGATTAATGACTTTTTAAACATATTAATTATATTATCTACTGATGGTAATTAAATATGTGATAATGATGATGATTATTTATTGATGGGTAATCTAACTCTAGAAGTTGCAATGACAGTGATGATATGCAGAGAAAGTTATGGTTTGGTAATAGTATTTATAATGACGATTAAATTGATGGTAATTGCTTGCCCAAGTTTTACTTCAATAGAATGATTCATCCCAATTAACAAATGATTTATTTATTACCAAAATAAAATGACAAATTTAAAATCAAAAAATGAAAAATTTCCATTAGAAGGTATTTAAATAATTTATTTATTTAATTTTAAATATTAATTATAATTTTAAAAATTCCAGCAAATTTTGTTATGTCCCTCTTTCTTGTCTCTCATTTATTCTGTCTTTATTCATGTCACTTAATCAAACTACCATTATCATCATTCTTACTTTTTCCTTTTATCATCTCTCTCTCTCTCTCTTCGTCTTCCTTCACTACTAAACTATCAAACAATATTAGACAAATTAGGATTTTGAATAAAAGGATTATGACTCCACCTATTGCCAATCTGGGAAAAAATTGAAATTGAATTTGGAAACCACTACCACTAGAACCAACTTGATTGTTGAATAAGTAAACTTCAAAATCGTTTATGGGTTACAATGGCGGTGTTGTTAATGAGAGCATTATATGGTGGTAGTGGTGCGGCAAACAGTGATAAGTGGTTAGTCGATAGTGTTAAAATTGTTTGTTGATTGGAGCAATGGTGTTGTTGATGGAATTAAGTGGTGGTGGTGGGGTGTTGGCAATGATGGTGACAAAATGGTTGTTTGAACGTAGTATTAAAATTGTTTATAAATTATAATAATGGCGTTATTGATGAAATTAAAATGTAGTAATGTTACTATCAACGATAATAAAGAGTAAAAATGATATTATTAATAATGATAATAGATGATTATTTGACTAACAAGATATTTTGCTTATGAATTACGGCTAATTATTGTTGGTGGACATAAGTGATAATAATATTATTATCAATAATGATATAGGGTGTTGGTAATATTGTCAATAATAGTGATAAGTAATTGTTCGAATAGTGAGATGGTTTGTTCATAAATTATGATAATGTTGTTGTCGAATATAGTAAAAAATGTCGATAATATTGTTAATAAGGGTAATGGGTGATTATTTAAATGGTGAAACAATTTGTTTGTGAATTGAGATGATGGTGTTGTCAATCAAGGCAAGGGATGGTCGTGTCATGTCTATCAGCCGCTGGAGTATTGATTAAAATTGTTTAAACCCCTTAAATAAATAAAATTTAATTAATTTCCCTGAAAGGAAGGGTTCAGACGATACTTCCATTATTAAAACAACGTTGTGCGTTCCTTTTTTGTCAAATCGATAAACAGGGTCCAATATCTGTAAAAGCCCATTTTTGCCGGCTTGCTGTGTCACTATATTTATGGGTCTAATCACAACACTTGTAGCCCAATAATCTGGGACAGCCCATCTAGTTACTAGACCACAGGGCTGGATCTGAGCCGGGCCAAAACAGCCCAACTCAAGGCCTTTCGTCTTCCTCGAGCAACACGCCGACAACCATTCCGGTTTGTTTTGTTAAGCGCTTAGATTTAAAAAAAGAAAAAAAAAACTGAAAACGAACAGAAACGCTTTGAAAACAAATTATAATGGCGGCACTGAGCTCTTCCTCATCTTGTATAAGGTCACGACCAGTTTCGTTTCCTTACAGTAAGACCCCTACAACTTCAAACTCTCTTAGCCTCAAAATTGTTCAGTTCAACGACCACCACAAAAGGTCGCCGTTTCGCGTTTCGGCCGCAATCTCATACTCGAAAGCTCGTTTCGTTGCCCGGCGCAAAGAGTCCGTTACGGTTCTCCAGCTCCAGCGGCCTTAATGTTAGCAATTTGGAATTCATGAGTTAACTGTTGTTTTTGTTTATGGAATGTTGTTTTGTTGGTAAATATCATTTCATTCCGTAATAGTTGGCTTACTAATAGAAAGACCCTTGGATTTATTAAATAGTCAAAGGAAAACCTTAGCAGCTGGCAACACTAGGATGTTTGTGATTATTTTTCAAAACTTCAAAAGGCATGTACTTAATTTATTTCTTAGAGTAATGCAACGCTTAGAGCTCATGCAACGATAATAAAATGAAATAATAACTGCTGAATTTGCTTTATGGTCCAATGAACTAGGAAACCAGGGATCTGTTTGCAGTTGAATTGAACTTTTGAGGGGCAGAATGGAACTTTATTGAAGTTTTCACATATGTATATTTATGGGTTGGGTGCAGTGGAGTATATGAGCTTGCCGGCGAGTCAGTACTCGGTGTTGGATGCGGAGAGAATAGAGAGAGTGGATGATAACACTTTCAAATGTTATGTCTATAGGCTGAAGTTCCTTGCGTTTGAAGTTTGCCTTGTTTTGCTTGTTAGAGTTGAAGAACTGCCCAATGGTTGCTGCATTAACCTCTTGTTCTGCAAGGTTTGTGTCTACACCTTGCTTACTCTTTTAATTTTACACTATTTTCTTTAGTTTATGTTGATTTCTGTTTGCCAAAAATTTGTGGATTGGATTGACATGTTGTTTTTGTTAAACATCTTTTTCATACAACTCCTTCAATTTTAGGTTTGTTTGTTTAGAAAGTTTACTTCAGGAAGGTTTATGAAGAAATTTTAACTAGGAGTGCTAGTAGCAACTAATGGCTAGGAGAGCATATGTATTTGGTGTAAATTATTATTGTCAGGGAAGTTGATAATTTTATCCCAATATGTACGTTAGGATTTTAACTGGAGAGCAATTGCAATCACACTGTTCTTCATTTTATAAATCCAGAGCTTTCCTTTGGGATGAGAGGGATTTGGTTTCAAGTCAATTGTATTGACAATAAGAGTCTTTATATCATAAACTTGTTACATTGAGGCTGTTAAGGGTAGTTATTTGGATATCATTTCATGATATTTATCTATTGTATTGTTGCCAGTTGGAGGGCTCACCAATTGTGGTAGCGCCGAATGACAAGTTTGATGGTAAGCAAAACATGGGTCTTACATATTAAAAGGATCAAGTGGAATACTTTTGGTGCCTTCGTTTTTGAGTTGTCATGATAACTAATAGATATGGTGATATAAAAACTTACAAAAATGTAACTTGAAATTCTTCAATGGGATAATTTGACACGATGATTGAAATTGGTTTGATATATTTGACCAGAATATGAGTTAAAATCAAAGGTAAATCAAAAGTTATGCTGAAATTTTCTCATTTCTTCAATTTGGGGAATTCTTCATATATTTAACTTTCCTATATCACTTTGGAAGAAACAAGTTGGTTAGAAGTTTTCTGTTTATGGTTACTAGTTTTGTAGCCATAGCTCTCTTAAAAAGAACAGGAATCATTCATAGATGGAATGTCTTTTAGTATTAGAAGGGTTTAACAACCACAATGAAGTCTTTAGAATGAATATTATTCAAATTAGTTGAGACATATCACATTCAATGGCCATCTAATTCATATGATTGGCTTTAGCTTTGGTCTAGATGACATTTCAGTTCCATGATAACTGTATCCTTTTATTGGACAGAAAATAAAGGTGTATCCTGGTAGTGTGTGATCAATGGCATTGATTTTCTTTCATAACACTGCAAAATCACAATATAATGAGTTTCTTTTTTGGAGCAAGACGATGATTGGGTTGAGTCCATAAATTCTTTTACTCTAACTTGGTGTGGCAATTCAGCTTCTATGTTAAACAGAATATCATGCGATAGCAGCAATACAACTACTAACTTCAGATGCAATTATTGAGGTACATCTAGAGCTTGCATTTTGATCCGTGTTAGTTGTACCGTAACAATTAGTGAATGACCATATGTTCTGAATATTATCTTTGGCTTCTATATCTCTGATTTAGGTTAGCATTGAGATCCCTTTTGCATTCAGAGCACTTCCAGTGGAAACTATAGAATCAACTGGGACGCAAAATCTAGAGCAAATACTTAAACTTATGCTTCCTCGCTTTATGGTTCAGGTTTGTGGAATTATGAGTTGCATTTTGTTTAAACTGAATCAAAAGATAAACATAGTGCTTTCTAGTAACCTCTTTAGTAATATGAATTTCAGTTATATTTCATCATATGCTCTTGATTTTGTTGTGGGCTGACATTCATGAAAAAATTTTAAAGATAAACTGAATTATCCTAATTATTTCTGTGCGAAATTCCAAGTAGATGAGATGATGCATTTTTATCTGTAATTGATTTGGGAAAATAGGACCAGAATTTCTGACCGAAACTATCATGTGAAACTGTGAGTCAATGCTCTCATTATAGGTTCATTTTACTCCTTGAAAATTATCATACTACTTAAAGCTTTGCATGCACAGAGATAATCAAATTGGGAAAATTTTGAAAACTTCATGAGTTAATGTAAAATTCATTCATCCAGGTTGACCAACTAATATAGAACTGCAGTACGCCAGAAGTGTAGAATATATTTATTTAATTATATGAAACAAATGTTTTTTATCCTGATGCATTTTTCATTCATTGTCATTTTAGCTAGTTAAAGACCATCAAGCTTGGGCTACAGGCGATACCTTGGGGAAGCCCCTTGGAACTGGTGAGATTTGAAACTGCAAAGAACAAGATTGGCTACTGCTGATTATGAATTCGTAAGCTTTTTCAACTGAATCTGAGCCATGTTCAAGTTTATAGTGTGCTCTAGGTTCACTATTCTGTCCATACCGTGGATTGTTTACACAGAGAGAAATTTGTTTACTTCTATAGAAATTATTTTGGTTGCTGTAGAATGTTAAGCATTCTCCTTCCTGGGTAGCTTTTTGCAGGCTCAGTTGTGCAGCAACCTTCCACGTTCTTCCAAATTTAAGAAGGTTTTTACTTAGAAAGTGGTTCCAAATGAAATATACATTTCAATTTACCGTCTGATTATGATCCGAATGTATTATAAAATTATCAAGAGTTTTAGAAGAGAAAGCAATATTAGTATTGTTAGCACTACAAGAGATGGACTCGGAGTTAATAAAACTGATGGAATATTAAAATTTTCAAGGAGAAAATTTAAGTTTCTATTGCGCTTATGAAACCATCACTTGTCTAATACAGTGAATATGAATCAGGTTATTGTGTTTTGAAGTTTATTCGTCTAATCAGTACTGATAAAATTTCTTGATTAACAAAAAAGACAAATGATAACATATTATTTAAATATTTAATTAGGTATTCAAAATCATATGAATGTAGCATTATTCGTTTGGTTAAACAACTGCGAAGGTTTGCATAACCCAAGAGTTTAGTGTAATTTTATATTACTTTAAATTTATGAAATAGTTTTTAAACAAACAATTTAAATCATATAAACGATTAAAAAAATTATTCAGTTAAAGCAAAATGAAAAGGAAGCAAACAGAAAAATTAAATAAAAAGAGATATTTGTAGGGCATAATTATCTAAGAAAATCTATCAAAGTTTCTCTTTTCTCAAGATCAAGTTTAATAATTTTTATTTGTAAGTGGATGACGTAGACCTCCCACTAAGCTAAATAAAATCAATAATTTTTAGGAATTGTTGGTATTTTTAAAATAAACATATTTAAAAAAATATGTTTCAAAATTTTGCAATTCTAGAGCATGCATGGTTATTGTCATTTCCAAAATATAGTATTTTGAAAACAGAAAATTAAGGAAATTGCCAACCGTTACACTGAATAATAAATTTTAGATGTATTTTATTCATCGAAAACCATGAATTTTTTTTATTATTAATTACGACCATTTACACAAAAAAAGTGAATGCATATATAGAAGGAAAAAAGTACTTGATTTTCATATTATATAATTTTAAATAATTTATCATTTAAATGGTATTAGTTCCCTTAGGAGTTTCAAGTTTGGCCGAGTGATGCGTCCCCTCCCAATTTTGATGGAACTACGATTTTTTGCCCTTTAAATTTGAAATTTTTATCGAGGATCTAAACCTTCCCTTACAGAAAGAGTTGCCCTAATCACCGCCCATGAAACTGTTGAATTCATTTCCATTGATTTCCACCACCAAAATCAACCGACATAAATTTGATCAATTTCAGAATTAGAGAAGTTATAGTGCAGCCATGATTTCGATTTGCTTCTCCATCTGGGCAGATTTCTTCCTTATTTGATTCCTCTTAGAATCCATCCGCAAGCCATGGTGTCAAGAACCCCCAACCATTATCAATCCCCAAAATTGCTACCCATTTATGTCGTCGACCAAACCATTGTGTATGAAGAGGCCATAAATGTCACCAAGCTGAAAATAGAAGTCAACCGCATCAAATAGGAGAGAGATCGAAGGAAGGTTGTGTGGGGTTGGTCCAAACCTAATCATTAAGTCCAATTTTATTACATTTAATTGTATGTTGGTTTGGAAAAAAAAAAAAAACCGTGAGTCAGAAATGAAAATGATATTGTAAAAATATGAAAATAAATATCATTTACATAGTTACATATCTAGTTAATTTTCACTCTCCAAAATGTAATTAATATAGAAGGCTTACCATAATGTGGTGGATACTTCAATTTGACCTTAAATTTATTAATTAATTAGGGCCAAATGACTTTCCTAACCAAGTTTTGATGCAAATCCATCTCCCACCTACTAATTATTGAAAGTCCAAACTCTCGCCCATTAGCTGTTAAAATTAACAAAAATAGTCAACTACAATGATAAAATTGTCATTTAACTAATAACATATTAAAAATAATAAAATATTATTTATTTCTCCCTAATGTTTCTCCTTCCCTTGTTTGGCATCAGAACCAACCGACTTCATTCTTCCTTCCTTTTTTTGGCACCTCTTTGGTGTCTCTGAAAATGATTCACAATAGGAGAAGACATCAAAAAAGCATCTAAAAAGGGGGAGAGAGAGAGAAATCAACTAGTTCCTACATCAGAAAAGGGGAGGGACAAAAACCCTAAACTGTAGGAAAGAAAATGTAAGATTTTGAAGTTTAATTATAGGAAAATTGTTAGTTTCCTAAACTTAAAGGAGAATGAATGATGTTTTATTATTTTTAATATATTATTAGTTAAATGATGATTTTATCCTTAAAATTAACTATTTCTGTTAATTTTAACCGCTCATGGGTGAAAGTTTGAATTTTTGATAGTTAATAAGTGAGATTTGGGTTTGCATCAAACTTTAGGTGGGAATATGTGTTTTTGGCCATTAATTAGAGGGCAAAGTTTTACCTTATTAATCAAACAAACGTGATAAAGCATAATGTTTTGACCCAAACTAGGAAACTAAGATGTGAATTAAATTTTGTCATATAAAGAGCTATTAATTTGAAAAATGATAAAATTGAAAATGAAATTGCTCTCCACCAACCATAATAAAAAACAGAATTGTGATGGTAGAAATGATTTTGTTAACAAAATTTATGTTTGTTACAGTAAATATATAAAATATTAACAATAAAATTAAAATGCAAATGTATTGTACAAAAAATGAGAGTAAGAGAAACTTTAAATTAACAAGCATAAAATAAATCAAAGAAAAATCATACAAATTTATGTTGAATATTGAAAATTGTGTAATATGCAGTTTCTAAAATATAATGACATACGAATAACAAGAAAGACACAACTTTTCAGATCTAATAAAGTAAATCAAGTCTAAATTTTGTCACAAAATAATCTAAAAACCACTTAAGAACTAAAAGAGAAATTAATAAAAGAGAAAAAGATAACTCGAAACTTTTTTTGTATAAAAATGAGAGGAAAAACCCTTTTTTATACTAATGCAAGGGGACAAGACATTGAATTTCATCCTAGAGTTAAATCTTTATCCTTATTAAATTCCATTCAATTTTCAAACAAATTTCTAAACAATTCTCAATAAAACATATATATTAATTCTTACTTATATTTATAATACAATCAAGAAATCTCCTAATTTCATGAAATTACTAAGATGAATAATATTAAAAATTTTAATTATAGTACAAAAGTGACCTCTGATGCTCAAATCAAGCGCAGTCAGACACTGTACTGATGAAGTGACATTGTTTGTGTATCTTCTCCCTGTGGGCCTTTTAGGGCCACCTAACAACCTCAAGTCCACGTTGCCCCCAACTGTCTGCCAGTTGCCATAAGAATGCTGTAATTTGGTTGTCTTGTAGCTCAATGTTGGATTGAAAACACTGTTGATAAAGCAAGTTTGTAAAAAGTAAAGGGGCATCGCTTGGGGTTTCCAACTTTTTTTCATCTTCATTTTTCATTTATTTAAGTTGTGCAAAGTTGTAACGCTTGTGCATTAGTCTTAAGTACTGAAGAAGAAATCAGTTTCTTCGATGAAAACTTTGATATTTTTATACTAATAATGCAAGGTGACAAGACATTGAATTTCATCCTAGAGCTAAATCTTTAACCTTATTAAATTCCATTCAATTTTCTAACAATTTTCTCAACAATTCTCAATAAAACATATATGTTAATTCTTACTTATATTTATAATACAATCAAGAAATCTTCTAATTTTCATAAAATTACTAAGATGAATAATATTAAAAATTTTAATTACGAGATTGTAAACTCTTGTAGACAAAATGTGGTGTACTAAGATCGTATTTCATTTTTACTTGTAATGCTTTTTCTTCAATGATATATAAAAATATAAAATAATAATAATAATAATACATGTTAATTGTGGGTTCAATTAGAAAACGGAGTAATTTTTTCAACATCATCTCTCTAAATCAAATTATATAGTCAAAGAAATTTAATGGGCTCCAATTAAATATCAAATATCAATCAATATCACAACAACAAACTCTTGTATAAAAATTTTGGTATTGTAAGATCATATTAATATGTGGACTTGTAGTATTTTTCCTTGATGATATAAGATAAAAACAAAAAAATCATAATGCAAATTAAGTAATTAACTTTTTAAAAATATTTTTTCTCCTTTTATTGATTCGATAATTGACATATTCCATTGACAAGAACAAGACATTGGCAAACCCCAAGTGATATTATATAATTATGCATGGACCCAACCAAACCCTAATTTTCAACACTCTCATTTGCTAAAATTCTATCAACAACTTAGGATTCTAATCTTCTACCAATGTGATTCGTTTCCCCAAAAAGCCCACAAATTCTGACCAAATTATTCATTCAAATTAATTCCATTGATTGAGAAATATATATACTTTCCTTCTCTCTTTGGGTTCTTGGGCATGGAGTTTTGCGAAAACCCTAGAAAATGAAATTGAAAATGAAATGAAAAGATTAAGAGGAGACAACCTGCATGGAGACGCAAGAATCCGCTGACATCTAACCTAACATTACTACACCGTTTTGGCAATTTCCCATGTTCTTGTCTTCCTTCTTATGGATTATTTTCAATAATTGTCCTCTCTTTATGGCTCTTGCTCTCTTATCTTACATAACTCCACATGCATTCTCATTTTAGGTTTCATCATATTGAGTGTTGATTGTTTGTTTATTTAGGTTATTTTTTTAACAAAATTTTCTTTTAGCAACCAACAAATTTTGGATAGGATAATTTCATTTAGTTGGTAAAGGACAAGAGTTCAACATTCTCTGGGGAACTGTGAGAACAAAACTAGATTGAAAGAAGAAGTAAGATGAAAAAGGAAGCAACCCAGTGTGTCGCCATGCAATTGTAAGGTTGCTCGACGTGGGCTCCAATGAGAGGCCATATGCTTTCTTCTCTCTTGTCAACTTTAACTGAGGTAGAGACCTCTGCATGCTTCCAAATATACATGAAGGAGACGACAAGAAATAGCCACCCAATTTATCACAAGAGATGCAAGAAAGGAGTGGAGTGTGTAAATTGTTTAATTCGTCGTTTCAACTGTCCTTGTGCTACATGTTCATTGTCAAACCAATTTATTTATCTATTTTATATATTTAATAATGATTATGATCTAAGCTCAATTTTTTAGAACAAAAAAAAAAAAGATTTATAAGTTACATAAATCTTATTATATTTTTAAAAATTTCTTTAAGTATGTTTTACTATTAGGCAATTTTCATTTTATTTTTAATCTCAAAATTTCGTGTTAAAAAATAGTTACCAAATTCTTGTTAACCTTAAAAACAAAAACAAAATTACAATTATTACAAGAATAATAATTCTAAAGGAAAAAGATCGTCCAAAATCAATTATTTAAAAGCCATAAAATAAGCAACAATGATAGTCAGATCCTTCGCTCTTATTTAGGCATGCAGAGAGAAAGGTGGCCAAAATTTCTACTCCTCAAGTAGAAGTAATGATTAAGTAAACTAGGTTTTGATTAATAAGTAAAATAATCTTAATTCAATCAAAGGCATCTGTAAATAAGTTTAAACCATTCAATCAATGGCCCCATTAAGCAAATAATTTTGTTTAACTTGAAGATTATAAGCATGCTTTTGAACTCAAGCACCCTTCAATTGAAATTCTATTCATTGCAATCAAGAATATTAAGAAGAAAGCAAGTTTTCAAAGAATCTTGTCCTCCAATCACTAAAGGCGTTTTAATCCTAGTATAACTTTATTTTTCTCTTTACATGTCATTTTATCACAAAAAGGGAATATCAAATCATACGAATTTAGTGTATTAATTTATGAGAAATTTATTTTGTCCAATGAAAATTTATATTGAATAACATTATTTAGAGGCAAGAATTAACGACCGACACGTTTTACTTTTTTTTCACTCATCAAATGATGTTTCTCCATTATTTAACTATTCTTATTTTGAAAATTATTTCCATCTTCGTATTCACTTTATCTTCCTCTTCATCTTCGTCAGATCTTAAATATTCTATCGGATCTTTCCATCTTTACTATGTTTTTCAATGTAAGATAATGTTTTTTAACTCATATTTTAAAGATTAGATTGTTGTTATAGTGTTTATTGTTCTTGATAATAGATGAGAGTGCGACTAAGAAAATTCTTATAAAAAAGATATATATATATTTTATAGTACAATATCCTGATCTTATGTTCACCAGGACCATGACCACCACTCGCATACTTGAAGTCATAAGACACAATAACTTGATCTCATGAAAGTGTTCATCCATTCTTAACATGTAATCGTAGACATAGACATTTTCTTGGGATTAAGTTTAGGTAGATGGAATGCAACTACTTATAGCTTTCTAATTTATATATGTTGATTTACATATGTTATACCTCCAACTTATTATGCACATTTAGCATATATTTGCAAACTTTGATCATTATATTACACGTGACATGTCTCGCAACAACTCTTCTGCGTCGAACAATTGAATTAAATATTCCCAACACAACACAAAAAGATAAAGAAGCCAAGAGAAATAACTTCTAAATAACTCAAATATTGAGATTTAAGATTCTGGCCTGGTCTAGTTGACACCCCAATTTCAGCCAACTTATTCTTACTACATTAACCATATTTATTGTTGAAACCTTGAATTTCTGGCTAAAATCCATGGGTTTTCGCCATAAAAGAATGTTACCTTACATTTAGAATAATTGTTAGGATAGAGAGATTTAACGAAGAACTTGAGATTCAGCAAAGATTGAGAGGAATGAAGATGAAAAGATATGCAAATAGAGAAGTGACTATGCGTCTGTTTAGCATAACTAATAATTATTGGACTATGATTATATATACCCATTTTTTATATATAATTTATATGCACAGATGATATATCATTATATAATTGATATTATTTTATCTTTAATTCAAAATTACTTAATCATATAATAATATATCAACTGTGTACAAGAATTATGTATAAAAAATAGATGCACATAATATTATACTTATAATTATAGTAATAATTAATTATGTGATAATTAGTTTTTGTATATTTGAAATATTTTTTTATTATTGGATTATGAAAAATTATAATTCAATCGAGACTATTTGGTAATTAGTTTAAAAAGATGATTATTTATGTCAATATATCTAATATTTTAGCTCTTAAATTAGAAATATAAGATATTTCTTAAGTCCAATAATCCAATAATTAAAAAAAATAAAAACTAATCCATCTAGCTTTTGAATTATGATTGAAATGATTTTAAAAAAAATATTATTTTCATCTATAATTAAATTATTTATCTATGTTATTGTAAATATATTATAATTAATTATATGATCTAGCAATTCAATAATCTAAATTAAATGACCTAATAAACTGTACAGAACAAGCACTTTATAAAATAAATGAAAATGAAAGGTCCAATTGTAATTTGAAAGTAAGAATAATTACCAATAAATTGAAGGCCAAAAGACTCATTCCCACCCAAGGTTTAGTGTAATCCTAACTTCCATCTATAAAAATGTAAAGATTCATCCGTTAACTAATTTTTATTAAAATTCTCAATTAGAATTAAGATTAAAATCGTTATTTAACAGTAATATTTGAAAAAATAAAAATTTAAAATGATAAATAGAGTCATTTGTCAAAAAAATTTGAAACTTTAAAGGAAAAATAATCTTTTTAAAACTTAATATGGGAAAAAATTTATTAATTTTATAAATTAAAAAAATAATATAATTTTTTTATTTTTTTAAATATTAATGTTAAATAATAATTTTATTCTTAATTCTAATTAATAATTTTAATATAAATTAATTGATAAATAAATATTTAAATTTTTAAAATTTTACGGATAAAAATTTAAAATTACACTAACCCTCCGGTGAGAATAAGTCTTTTAGCCTAAAATTGGATAAGTCAGTAGGTGAACTCGATCATATGGATGCATAATTTTGAGGAGAAAAAAGTTCTATTGGGAACACGCAAAATGGATAACGCATTATTTATATACATCAGCTATTATTAAAAAAAGTTGAAACCCATCAGAGGGGGAATTTAAAAATTGATTAGTTATTAAAATTAAATGATGGTATAGAAGAAAGCTAATTACTTTATTGTATAATTTTCTAATTAAAAATTCAAGGGAATTAGTGCCCCATCATTTATCCAATTTTGGGACCACATTATTTAATTTTATTACAAACTAAGTTCATTGAATAAATGGTTGCATAAATTGACTAAAATAATAATGTTATAAAATCTATCCATTTCAATTGTGTCAAAGTCAACAGTAGATAAAGCTTCGCTTTCCAGTCACCAACTCCAAAATGCCAAAAATAAAATTTGCTTAGCCCCTTGATTTTGGGAAGATTTCCGTTTGCCCCCCATATTTCTTTTTCAGACTATCTGTGAAAACTAACTTAAATCAAACATTAAAATCCCTCAACCAAATATAAATAAGTCCTTAAATCTCTCAAAATTATTATTTTCTTAATTTCTAATCATAATTATTTTCCATAATTTTTTATCAACTAATTTTAAAAATTTTTATTCCTCTGTAAATCTTGAATTTTTGGGTGGTAAAAGTGATAAAACGGAAAATTGGATGGTACATAGAACTTTAAGGGGAAACGTGGAGTGGTTCTGAAATCAAGGAGAAAAAAGAAACTTTATGATAGATTAGGGGTTAATATTCCATTCAGCCTAAAATAAAATAAAAATAATTCTTTCTAGGACCATTCGTGAGTGTGCCAATCTTCCTGTAAAATTCCCAAAAAAATATTTCATATATTATATATGAATTAAAACATCAACGTCAATGAAAAAGGCAACGTAGCTAACAGTAAGAAAAACCAAAAAATAAGGCCAAACCACTATGGCCACCCTAAATTTTCATGTGTTTTTAAAGTAGTTTAAAATTTTAGAGTTGACGTTTATTCAGTTTAAAAATTTTAAAGTCTTATTTATAAGTCAATTACTATTAATTTTTTTTATTAAAAGTAAAGATAAAATTATTATTATATTAATAATATTAAAAAAATAAAATTTATTATATTTTTCTTCTTAAGTTTTAAAAAATAACAACTTTATTTATGTTTAAAGTTTTTTAACTTTGAAAAATCATAATTTTTTCTTCAAATCTAAGGCTTTTTTTCACCCCTCCGGCTATCATCTTTGACACCGATGGCCTTCTTTTTCCATTTTAAAATATTGATCGGCTCCAACAAAGAGATTTCCTTTGGGGAGGTTTTTGTGTCCATCGTGCACTGACCAAAGTTTTAAGGTAGAGAAGGAAGGTCGTTAGCACCGAAAATGGTTATCAAAGGGGGAAGAAAAAAATCCTAAATTTGAAGGAGAAAATGTGACTTTTTAAATTTAAAAGACTTTATATATAAATAAAATTATTAAATTTTAAAATTTAAGAGAGAAAATATAATAAATTTTATATTTTTTAATATTATTAATAAAATAAAGATTTTATCTTGAACTTTAATAAAAAATTTTAACCGTAGTTAGTTTATAAGTTAGATTTTGGGTTTTCAAACCTTATAGGGGTGACAAAAAATACATCAAAACTTGGAGGGGAAACAGTTTTTTGTCTAAAAAATAATTGTGTTGAATTTAGAAGAGTGAGACAAGGCCCAGATTTGGGTCGTGCCAATTGCAGACCATCCATCCTCAATCTGTTCCCTATTACTTCAACTACATTTTGCCTTTTCTTACAACTAATATTCTACTGTCAATTTAACAGCCTTTCCTTTTAACTTGTTGCTTTCTTCACTTTTTCTACTAATACTATAATATTGCCTTTCAAAAGTTGCTTCTCCCTTTCAAAATAATTCGTCAATAAACTATATATACATAATTTTAAACACACAATTAAATATTAAATAATATATCATAATATAATTAAATAATTTTAAATTAAAGTTATTTTATAAAATATCAATTAAATACTTAATTAAGTATAGAAAAGTAGATATATTAACATTGCTCATAATATTTTCATAACAACATTTTATCAAAAATTTAAGATCGTTCTTATAAATAATTTGATTTGAGAGAAATTAAACTCATATTCAACTATAATATAGAGCCTAGCTCGGTTTGGTAATGTAGTCGAGCGAAATCAACCAAGATGATATCAATTTGATTTGTGTAGATTAAAAGATATCATTTTGATACGTATTATTAAAATAACGTTATTTTAATCGATTCAAATAAAATTTTTTACGCTTAAGAGTTTGACAAATAAAATACTCTTAAGTTTGAATTTATTTAAACTAAACTTATTTTAAATTCATTTTAATTAAACTAACAATGAAACTCATATCAATTTCGGTCGAACCCACTCCGGCTATAAGGTTTCAATATATAACATAATTTCCCCTGATTCCGGTTCAATTTTTACACAATACTATAATGGCATCGCAGAGGTATTTCTGTTATTATTATTATAATTACAGGACTTTTTTATTTAATTATAAATGAGGGGGATTATTGTTAAACCAAAATAATTGGAAAAAAACAAAACGAACGCAATCAACCCCAAGTTGCATACGTGTCAATCCTAGGTTGATCGGCGCTTCTCTCTCTTTCACAGCCCCTTAGATCCGCGGTCTTTTCTTTCGCAATAACAAAAAGAAAAAAGAAAATATAAAATTAAAAACAGATGGAAGCATGAGAAATTAGAAAAATTAAAATGTCGCTCTTTCTCTCTCTCCTTCTCTCCCTGAATAATTTATATATTCTTCCGTAATCCTCTTCTTGGATCTCTTTCTTCCTCTCTGTTTGGTTTGTTGAGCCAAACGTTTTCGCTTTCGCTTTCGTTTTCTTTGTTTTGTTTTTGTTTTCAATCCACATTTTCTGTGTTTTCAAAACGCTAGGGTTTTCATTTTCTTTCCTTTTCTCGTCCACTCTGACGGGAAACAAACACATCATAACACAGAAACAGCTCCAACCGGTAAGTCTCCATTTCACATTTTTTTCATCACTAACATCAAAATTCAATCCAATTTTTCGCTAATTCTCTTTTGAATTATCTTAATTCGATCGATTTTATTGTAACCTTTACGTATTCTTAATTATTTATGGTTTCGTTATGGAATTTATTATCACGTGTTTGTGATTGTTTAGTAATTTATGAATAAGAATATAATCGGGGCTTAGTTAATGTTGTAAAATTAGGGTTTGGTTTCTGTGAAGGTGTATGTATTTATGATTTTGACAGAGTTTGTTGAGTGATGTGTTTGTAGATGTGATCTTATTATATGTTCTAAGGCTTTGAGGATTGAAATGTATGTTGTTGGGATTGATAAAGGGATTGTTTAGGTGGAGGATTTTGAGTGCTGTGTATGAGAGGTAAAGAGAGTAGGTAAACAAAATGACTGATTTTCAGCAATTGCAACAAAAGCCTGAATCCACGGATGATATTTGTGTGGAATTTGAACGTGGTTTGGAGGAATTGATGTGTGGGCACTTGGATGATCGTATGTCATTTGCATCATGTAGTTCTACGCGTAACAATGATGATGAGGATGATGAGGGGGATCAGTTAGTTAGGAGAAGGAGAAGATCTGACCTTGAGGGTGATGACTTTGCAGAGTCATCAGCTGCTAGAAGGCGGCATTCACGAATTTTGAGCAGGTGGGCTGCAAGGCAGGCACAGGAGATGATAACTACAATTGAGCGGAGGAATCATGAGTCTGAGTTGATGGCTCTTGCAGGTTTGCACACAGTTTCAATGCTTGACTCATCATTTTTGAGGGAGTCTCAATCTCCTTCGAGGCGGCAGGGGAATGTTGAAAGGCCTAGTACTCAGGCTTCGGGGATTTTGCAAATGTGGAGGGAATTGGAAGATGAACATTTGTTGAATAGGGCACGCGAGAGGGTGAGAGAAAGGTTGAGGCAGCAGAGGACTGTTGAGTCTAACACAAATGTATTGAGTTCAAATATGTCGGAGGGTCAAGGGAGTGAAAATCAGGGGAGTGTGGTGGATGCAAGTGAAAGTGAGAATGAGTATGGGACTTGGTTGCATGATCAGATGGAGTCACAGAATGAACGTGGAGATAATAATGGGTCTAGTAGGGAGCAATCTCCTGATCTTGGCGAAGTTGAGAGGGAGAGGGTAAGGCAGATTGTCCGTGGATGGATGGAGAGTGGCTTTAGTGAGCATTCATCTAATGCTTCCCAAAGGAATGGCAGGCCAAGAGCTGAATGGCTTGGTGAAACTGAACGTGAAAGGGTTAGAATTGTTAGGGAGTGGGTTCAAATGACTAGTCAGCAGCGCGGAGCTCGTGGGGGACGGAGGGAAGATCAGGCACGCACAACTGGTGCTCCCACTGAACAAGTTCAAGAAGGATTAGTTGCTGATCAGGATGAAGGGCAACCAGAGCATATTCGCAGGGACATGCTGCGACTGCGAGGAAGGCAAGCTCTACTTGATTTACTTATGAGGATTGAAAGGGAAAGGCAAAGGGAACTGCAGGGTTTGTTAGAACATCGAGCTGTTTCTGATTTTGCTCATCGCAGCCGCATTCAGGTTAGTAGGTTATCATGAAATAATTTGCCCATTTTGTGAGTATTCTTTGTGTTATCATTTATAAGCTTAAATGCTAGTACCTTTGTATTTTTTCTACCACTTCAAGTTTGGAAATTGACACATTTCTTGAATTTTGAGTTTAAACCTGATTTTTTGATATGTCATGTAGATTTTATGTATATGGTGCAAAATATTGCTGTTTACTAAACTACATATATTGTAATGTGCATGCTATTGATAGAGTGTACCATGGAACTGTTAGTACTGGTGTGTAAATCATTTTCTTGTTTTGCCCCTTGAAGGCTTTATCATATATCATCAGGATATTTTCATATGCAAAAAAGCATGTTATGAGGATATTCTGCTTTTCTGTATGACTGTCTTAGACAGCTAATACTTATAACCTTTTTCCAGTCATTACTGAGAGGTAGATTCTTGCGTAACAATGAAAGACCTGTTGAAGAGGAGAGGCCACCCTCAATGGCTGCCGGTGAACTAGTTCAATTAAGACTAAGACACACTGTATCTGGTTTAAGGTATGCACATCTTAAAAGCAAGCCATGGGAATGCTTTAAATTGTTTTCAAGCTTTTTGACATTTTGTTATCTGGAATGACATACTATGTGCTTTTTCTGTCTCCAAAGTAGGTGCATTTTCTTTTAAGGTGGTTCTGGTGAGAGATTTTTTTTTGTTTTTCTTTAATTATATTGATAATTCAAGCTAGGTATCATATGGATTGAGAACATTGTATATTAGAAGAGCATGGTATCAGATTTTCTCTATTTGACCAGTGTAATCTATGAATTATGGGTGTGGCTAGAAAATCTTGAGTATCGCAAAATATTCCATGATACTAGGATCAGTACGTGGAAGGATTGTTCACATTTGAAGGTTGGAATGTGATAGGAACCCAGTTCAAATATTATTAATATAGAAATAAATATAGTTGGCAACAAGAGATGCCAACTCCTCCCAAAGGCAAATAGAATTGTCTTTCACCTCCCAATCAGCCAAAGGCTGCCCAAATAACCCAAATAACAATAATCCCCTCCCTTTTTACAATACACACTCTCCTTTATATAACTCATTAAATATTATTCTAATAATATCTTTATCAAAGATTATCCTAATATTCTAATCTAATATTATCTTAATCAATTAATAATATTATTATTATCCTAATATAATATTATCTTAATTTATTATTATTATTATTATTTATTATAATTGAATCCTAACATTACCCGCTTCTAAAAAACCACCTTGTCCTCAAGGTGGGGATCATTTTGATGATTTTTTTTTTTTTTTTGGTTACATTTCTTCCCACCCAATTTGAAAAAATTCCTCCCATTTTGCTTCAGCTGTTGTTGGTGGTCGGGAACTTTAAATCCATGTTGTCCGCTGCCACTGCCAAAAGCACCACACTAGTATCATTTGTCCTAAGAACTGACGCATAAAAAAGTGGTATCAAAGTTGTGGGTTTCTATTAAAGTGGTAGTGTGCAAACTGTTTTTGCTAGTTTTCTCTAACTTAACTGCTTAGATAGGTATGCTATTCGTGGAAGAATGATTATAAACTTCACTGAGCTTACCTATTCATTTCTTGATATATATGGTTGGATTGCATCAATGTATATATAGATACTGCCAATAAACCAATAGAGGTCTTATGATTTTGCATTTTTTATTGTGGTTTATATTCTGAACCATGAGTGTGTTGAAGCTATTGTTTTATGCCGCCAGTTAAGTTCATATATTGAATGGCTGTGATATGTATTTTTATTATCAATAACATTAACGTCATTTCTAATACTATGTATTGATTTATACACTAATATGTTAAATTCCTTTTCTCATGTAGGGAAGGTTTTCGCTCCAGATTAGAAAATATTGTACGTGGTCAAGCAAGCAACAATTCTGACATCACATCGAACAGTAATAGCAATGAATCTAGTAGCGAACGGACTCAAACAAATCTTTCACAGGATGCTCAGCATGAAACCAATGAGCAGTTACAATCAAGGAATCAGGAGACTGACATTCATTGGTTGCCTGATCAAACTGGCAATTTGGAAAGCAACACTAGTGTTGGGAATACCAATTGGCCAGAAACTTCTAATCAGGAAGATGATAGAGGAAACTGGCAACACTCAGGCTACAGTCAGTTTGATGAATCAAGAAACAGTAATGAAGCAGAGATGGATACAAACTGGCAACAAAGTCCAGTTAATGTTTGGCCCCAGGAAACTCCTAGAAATGCGGATAGAGAAGAAGATCATCCACAAATGGCCCAGGGGGTTTGGCATGAGGATGGGGCTAGAGAAGCTGCTAGAAGTTGGTCAGAAGGTCCTTCTGATCCCCCAAGAACTCGACGAGCTGCTCCTGTTAGAAGATTGAGCAGATTTCATCCTCCTGAAGATGATAATGTGTACAGCATGGAGCTGAGAGAACTTCTAAGCAGGTTGGTTTGTATTTGTAATAGCCCTACTGATTCTTTGTTGTATATGTTAAGCCACTGCTAACTCTCTTTTGAGATTTATATAACAAAAGTTCTTTTTTTATTTTTAGGAGAAGTGTTTCCAATCTTCTTCGTAGTGGTTTCCGTGAAAGTTTAGACCAATTAATACAATCCTATGTGGAAAGGCAAGGTCGTACGCCTATTGACTGGGATTTGCACAGAAACTTGCCAACGCCAACTCCCACTTCACCAGAGCAGAATCAAGAGCAGCCGAGGGATGACCAGAATGAGGATCAGCCTGATGCCATGGATAGACCTTCATTGGTGCTACCATCTCCACCAGTTCCCCCACCCCAGCCACTGTGGCACCAGGAATTACAACACACTACTTGGTCTCGTCACAGCATGCACCGATCAGAAATTGTGAGTTTGTTTCTTGTACAAATCTAGAAACTTTTGAATACTGTTATTATCAAGTAGATAGTATCTTCTTCTCTCCATTTCATAGGTTCATGTCAGGCATGATTTATTCTTTCTTATATTTTTTGTGTTACATGGAAGAAAATATTAGGACTCTCTATCAAACCAAATGGCTTCATTTTGTTTTATGACTCATTTGATGCTACAAAAGTTTCTCTATAACTTGTGTCATTGAAGAAAATTGGAGCCATAATATCAGACAAATATGGCTTTTTATGAGCTTTTTCTGAGGACCACCACTTGGAGTAATTACAGTTTGCTAGGCAGAAGGCAGTTAGTCTCTTTTTGAATGTTAATGGCGCATGTTGAGCTCATGATGTAAATGAATGGGAAGTGGGCTGAGACATTCTAATTTGTTTTGATGTCCAAATCATGTGTCTCGTATATTTTTTTGCATTCTTCCCTTTGATCTGAATTGGGGAAGTCGGAACTGATTTGGTCAGGAGTGGGAGATGTTTAATGATTTGAGAGCAGACATGGCAAGACTTCAGCAAGGTATGAGCCACATGCAGAGGATGTTGGAAGCCTGCATGGATATGCAGCTGGAGTTGCAGAGATCTGTCAGACAGGAAGTGTCTGCTGCTCTTAATCGATCAGTTGGTGAAAAAGGTTTGTCTGTTTTTCTTATTGTATTCATCATTGTTCATCTGTCTTCCAGAACAATTTTCTAGATTGAAGATTCCTTACACTTGCATTTACGTTATATTGAGCTATATGGCTGTTTTGACTTTTGTGAAATTTTTAACCCTCTACTTTTTCAGGAATGGTTGCAGAGACATCAGAAGATGGATCTAAATGGGGTCATGTGAGAAAAGGGACTTGCTGTGTTTGTTGTGATAGCCATATTGATTCTCTATTGTACAGGTAATCTTCCATTTGTTTTCCTCTGATGCTCTCTCTGTAAGATGAATACAAAAATTGGGATTCTGTGTTTAATAATAATGAGAAACTAAATGCAGATGTGGGCATATGTGCACTTGCTCAAAATGTGCAAACGAGTTGGTTCGAGGTGGAGGGAAGTGCCCATTGTGTAGAGCACCAATTGTCGAGGTAATTCGAGCATACTCAATACTGTAAAGATAGGTGAAAGAAACTAAAGCAAAAAAAGAGGTGGAACAATAAAAACCAAATAGGTGAGTGGTAAGGAAAGGTAAGAGAGAGAGAGAGAGAGCCCATGTCAGTTGATGTACATGAATGAGAAGTTGTCAGGGAGGCTCGCTTGTTTGTAGAGTGTGTTCATTGTTAAGTTGTTGCCTCTGTTTCTCTGATTATATGTGGAACATTATGCACTTGTATAATTGGATTAACAAATGGCATCGCCAATTCTTCATTCATGTCGTAAATAATAAAGGTAAATAGATTCTTTACATTCTTTGGCATCCCTCCCACTGGATATAAAATGGTAAAAAACTTGTCAGAAAAGTAGGTCGTTTCAATCGGAATATTGATGAAGTTTTAAGTTTTATTCACTTATTGTTAAGCCTATTAGAGCATTTCCAAATTAGGCCAAAGATGACGTTAATTTTTATGTGTTGCTCCTATTTTATCAATCATTGACTTTTTCCAATGGAAATGTTGATACTGAATAGGAATATAGGTTACCGATAGCACTAACATGTTATCAATTTCTTTAGGTTAAGATAAGCTTAAATGGGTAATTTACGAAAATGCAAAAACTGATAAAATTAATTAATGAATATAATAAAATCAACCAATGAAACCTAATATAAGTTAACCCAATTATAATGAGCGATACCATTAAAGTGACTTAATCACCACTATTTTTAATTAATGAAGCTTGGCTCCACCATTATCACCAACTGATTTTAGTGGACGCCATTATCCCGTTTCTCAATCTCATATATTGCTAAATACACTACTTTCAGGATCTTGTTTGTTGCTATTTTCAAACCACAGAAAAAAAGAGATCATTCAAAAAAATAAGTGGGATTTTCGTGTATAGGTTCGTTCGTTGTTTCTCCAGAAAAGAAGGAATTGTTTGTGAAGGTGATTTTTTTTTTTTAAAAAAAGCAAACTCTAGAAAATATCTCAAAGTTTTGAAACTTTCAGATCTAACCCTAAATTTAAAAAAAAAAAAAAACCAACGATAACACTAACACCGCCACCTTCATCTCCCCCGCATTCAGTGTTGACAGCCAAAGAAATCAAGCCACCAAGTTCTCCTTGCCCAAAAACCAAGTCTTTGTTGGAATGCCCGTGGTAGCAGTGTGGAGTCAAACAAGGGCGGTAATCGTCATCTTGTGGAGAGAAAGGAAAAATAAAGAAAAATATTAAAAAAAAAAAAAAACTATAGTTCTCATATAACAAAAATGTGATAACCTGTATTCTATTGATTTTGAAGTAAAATAAATATGTCACTTAATTACATATTATAATAGATAAATTAGTGTAGAGAGGAAGAATAAATGAAAAAAAATTACAGTTATAATTGTGATATAACAAACAAATCTTACTTTAAGAAAAAAAGAAAAAATTAGAGTTGTTATATAATAAATAAATTTTATTTAAAAAAGAAAAACAATTATAATTGTTATATAACAAACAAATCTTATTTTAATATGATGTAATAATATGTATTTGATTGATTTTAAAATAAAATAAAAAATAAATAATCATATCATCTAATTACATATTATTATTTTAAATTATTATATAAATAAGTTAATAAAATTTGACTGTATATATTATTTTATTCTAAATTTTAGTATTTCCGAGGCACAGATTTATTGTAGTAAGTGTCCCCCGAGTAACATGCCTCCGCTCGACAATTTGCTTGGGGATAAAAAATCGCCCTGGAAGTTTTATTTGATTCATGAAACCATTTTCTTCCACCATTGCCAGCTTTGAGTTTCGTCTCAAGCTGCTCTCGTTCAGCTTCGACTTGAGCATATTTAACGCTCATTTCAAAGTGGCGTTAGCGAAGATCTTTCAGCTCTGCCTCCAGTGATGCTGCCTTTGGATCGTATCCGTCTTCACTGGATAGAAATCTAGACGCAAGCTTTTAGCATTGCTTCTCTCTTGCACAGGAAACTAAGAAATGGACATTGGATTTAGGAAGAACCAGCACTTCAAATTTTAAATTCTGAAGCACATCACTTGTACCAACCTTTTAAGCTGTTGTTTATACATCTCATTTGCCTCCAAAGCCTCAGCTAGTTCATTCTCAAGATATTGAATCTTTGACAATGGATCAATCTCTGCAATTTCGGAACTTCCATTGACAAAATTTTGGCGGTTATCACCCTGAAACACAAGGAAGAGAAGGTGAAAATATTGGAAGATGAAATGCAGCGACATGATTGGCTTGTCTAATAGAACTGAATGAATTTATATATTCGAGTTTTAAATTAACTTCAATGAAATCAGGTAAATAAGAAACAGGAAAATTGTTGATACAAACCTTCAAGTTGTCATGCATAGAAGTAGTGGTTGCAGTGGAATCAAGATGAGAAAGATTTGCTACAGACTCAAGATTATCCCGTTTTATTTCTTTAGTCTGCTTCAACTCCTGTGCAAGAGATTGAGCCCTTTTCATGCATTCTTCCTTCTCCTTCTCAAGATTTTTTATCTTTCTCTGAAATTGTTTGTTTTCTCTCCTTATGTGCGCAAGCTCATTTTCGAGCAGTGCTTCCTGGGAACCTACTGCTTCTCTTGCTGTTAAATCCCCCTCCAGCCGAAGAACCTTTTCCTCGAGGGCAACTTTTTTACGTTTGTAGTCTTCTAGCTCAGAAATTGCCTTCTGACTACTAGAAATTTTCTCCATACATAGGCTTCTCTCAGCCTGAAGTTCTTCATAATCTGCTGACAATATCTGGATAGAAGCTTCCAGTCTTTCTTTTTCAAATTTGGCCTCATTGAGTGTTTTCTTAAGCCTCGTAACTTCATCCTGCAGCTGTGCAGATTTCTCCAATTGAACCTTAAGGGTTGAAACTTCTTCTGCTTCCTGTAACCTCTCATATTTAGAAGCTTTGAGTTTTAACTCAAGCCCTCTAATGATGCTTCTGTGTTTCTCTTCCTTGGATTTAAAATCCCCCAACAAATCCAATAGCTTTTCATGGTCAGCTGTCAGAACTTCCTGGTTTTGCTTTGCAGCAGCAAACTCAGCCATATGCTGCTGCACCTTTGCCTGATATTCCATCTGCAGGGTATCAAGGTTGCTCTCTGATAATTTTAGTTTCTCTTTGACTTCTTGAAGAGCCGCTTCAAGTAGAGCTTTATCTGCTTGTAGATGGGACGCTTCAAGTACAGCTTCAGAAGCTGCTCTATCCTTCTCATCTTGAGTGGCGGATATCTATTCGGAAAGGAGTGCCACCTCCCTTTGAAGATTCTGAACTTCAACCATCTTTTCTAAGTACATCTGATTCAACAGACTCTCTTCAGTAACAACTTTATCTTTGTGTTTTTTGTTTTCACAAAGCAGCGCACCTAGTTCTAGATGGATGGCTTTCTCCTTCGAAGCAATTTCTTCCAGCATTGAAGAATATTTTTCTTCAAGTGCTTCAAGTTTCTTGGACATATCAGAAAATTTTTTTTCTGATTCTCCCAGTTCAGCTTCCAAGACTGCGCAGTGTTCATGCAATTTCATTTTCTGCTTTCTTAGCTCTGCATTTGATTTCTGCAGTAAACTACATTCTTCATCGAGACTTTCAGCTGCAGCTTGTAGCTTCAGATTTGCTACCTTCAGATATTCACACTCTTCTTGAACTCCAATCCACCTTTTTTGCAAGTCCTGTAACTTCTGTTTCGTTTCTACTTTTTGAGCTTCCATTTCGGCTTCCAATGTTCTTACCTCATCCCGAAGATCCTGAGCGAGAGAGATTGAATTCTCTAATATCAAGCGAGTTGACTCTCTTTCATTAGTCAAATCTCTTAGCTGTCCTTCTAAGCCACATAGCCGTTCAGACAACTGTATATTCTCCTCTTCTACTTCGTGCAAGTGAGCTTCCAGGTCATGTTTGCTGCCCTCTAGCTCAGAAGACTTGCTTTCAAGAATCTTGTTGGCTGAAACCTGACAATCCATGTTGCTATTCAGCATCATCATTTCATTACACAAATCATCCAACTGTTTTGAGGTGGTAGTTCCTTCTCTAAGCATTATCTCCATACTTTCCTTCAACTGGGCTTTTTCCTTTTGTTTCCAGTTCTCTAAGGTAATGTCTTAGAAAATTGATCTCTTCTTCTTTCAGCAAATACTCAGCTTTGAGCTCATCTATCTGAGACAACAGTCCCATAGCAGGATCTATAGTTTCAGATTTATATTCCACATCCTGAATCTCTTCTTTCCAAGTGTAAGTGCTTTGAATATTTTCACATGTATGAGGACCCTGCAAATTATTCTGCATTTCTTCTGAGTTTTCCCCTGTTGCTCACTTCTTTGTTAGATTGAAGTTCATTCTCATCAACAGTAATTTTTGCTTCAAAAAACATTTTCAGCTGGATAAAATCATTCAAGATTGCCTCAACTTGCTCTTTTTGAGTATGTAAATCTGTACTCGTTGAAATTTCTGAGTTGTCAGAGACGTAACCACACCCAGTACTTGCATGAGGAATAAGACTAGATCTTTGTTTCTTTAGCTGGTCTAAAGAGAGTTGAACCTGTTCATATAACTCACAGAGCAATTTTGAAATCTCATTGGAAGCATCTGATTCAGAAATCTTACACTTCAGACAGACAACTGCTGGATGATCTTGAATCTCAGTTTCCTTTTTTTGGTAAAGCTGTAGCTGTTGTTGCAGAGCAGCAATTTCAAACTCTTGCTTTTCTGCTCTGGAGCGACAATTATTGAGTTCACCATCAAGAAAACAAACTTTTTCCTTGAGAGCTTGCAACTGGTGCTCAAGGTCATCTTCATGATTGCATATTTTAGATTTCAGTTTGCTTCCTTCAGATTCACATGTAAAGCCAAAATTGTTCCCTGCACACACATTTGCTAAAGATGTAGAAGAGGCATCTGATGTTACAAGATCCTTTTTTGATTCTTTGAGCTTGAACAGAAGTTCCAGCTTCTCCTCTGTGAGTTCAGCGCAATCCCTCTCAGGTTCCTCAATCTTCCATTCTAGGACATCAACTTTTACAATTAGACTGTGACTATCTTTGTCCAACTCTTGAGCACTTCCAGCCTCGGATAACTTGGCTTCCAAATTGATGACTTTTCCCTCTTTTTCAGTTATTATGGCCCTCCACTTTGCCTCACGGTCCATTTGGGTTTGAGTCTTTGAACCTCGTTTCAGCACTACCTCATGGTTTTTTTCCTCCGGAGAACTTTCCAGAAACTGAATAGTACTCTCCAAATTCTTTTTAACATCCTGTAACTGCTGTAGCTCAAGTTCTAGCTTCCTCTCATCCTCTTGTCCAACCTCAGCATTCAAATCTCTTGGCAGGTGTTTAACAATACTTCCTTCCATATTTGAACCATAGGAGATTTCTCTCATCTTCTTTACTAAACCCTGCTCCGTTGTATTTATTTGCTTATTGTCTTCAAAACCTTGGCCATTCATTCCTACATCCACTTCTGGTTTTGTTTTAGAGAGACTGTCAATTTCCATTTTCTGTTTCTCTACAGTCTCTTCAAGTTCCTGAAGAATGGAAAAAAATTCAATGTTTGATTCTTGCGTCTTTTTTAGCTGCAGTGTCAAAATTGAATTTGATTCTTTTTGAAACTTTATCTCATCTTCCAGTTCCTTCAGAATTTTTTCCATGTCTTCAGCATGAAACCTCAAATTCTCAGTAGCAGTTGCTTGCATCTGTGATTGTTCAACCAAGATCTTCAGCCGCTCAATTTCCTTATTCAAGCTATCACATTTAGCATGTGATTCTGAGAGCTCCGTTTCAAGGCTTGCTTGAAATGCTGATTGCTCCAATGATTCCTTCTGTAGTTGCTCCAAATCAATCATTAGCTTTCGAGCATTTTTTTCCCACATACTAGCTTCAGCACGGAGATCCTCAATTGTAACTTTTGCAGCTTCCAGAAGATCTTTAGATGAACAAGCACTCCGTAAAGGTGATGAGGCAACAGTATGTGGAACTCGATTGAATTCTTCTCTTTGAGTTTTAAGATGGCTTCTGGAATTTAAGGATTTTGAGTTTAAGGATGATTGACCTGACCAAAACAGATCATGAAAAGAATGAGAGCTATAAGGAGAACTACTTTGAGATCCAACTAAATCTCGCCTTACAACCAGAGTTTTCACTACTCCACTTGAGTAACTTCGAGGGGAAAATTTTTCCCTGCCAGAGGAGCCCTCTACAGAGTCAAAGCTATTACAAGAAGCTGAAGTTGAGAAGCTCATGTTCTGCTTTGACATGAAGAAAATCATTAACCACATGAGAGCAAAAGAAATAAGCAGAGGCCATGATAATATTTCTAGTGGCTATCAAAGTACATGAGATATGCATTACATTAGCAAAGAGGTTTTTTCTCCATTTTTTTATTTGAGTATTCCAGTGTTTCAGAAAAGCATATTTTAGGCAAGATAGATAATAACAAAACATGTTTTAATCAGTGTTCTATCAAAAATTATATTGACATGTAAGATTGGAAATATATTATGGAGCACAAAACTACTGTCATTAGGAGACTTTACAGAACACTAAAAATAATATTCACTAGAACTAAGTCAACAAAATCACAGCTTGATCCCACAAAAAGATTCATATGCAACCATAATCATTTCAGTTAACAACCAAAATCATAGAGCCGTCTTACGTGATAAAAGTCCATGCTTCAGAGTTCAGATGGATAGAATGATATGCTACATTCTAACCAGCAACCATGGGTTCGAGTCCATCTATATACAAAAAGGATGATAAAGAAAGACAGGTCTTCGGACCCATGATATGGAAATTGCAATCAGTAATTACTGAGATCACACATTAAAATCTCGATGGTAAAATGCTTCGTATATTAGATGACTCTGCACCAGAATACTAGCTTAATATGAACATTTGTATTAGTACTTAAGTTACAAACTTGAAATGCAGACAATCTCAACGCTAAGAAATTGCACATCAAATCCAATTTCATAGCGTAGGGTGAGAATTTTTGGAATTACGCAGAAGGTGTAATGGTAAACTGACTGGTTAAATATGAAACTAGGGCTTTATGAGAGGAAGGTGCATGCCTGACTACATGGTTCTCCTGGTTGAGATGTACCATCCAAATGGTGTCTAGATGAAGATCCAATGCTCCTGGTGAAACCATCAGAAACATTTGATTTGTTTTCCAACTTGTCATAGTCAACATTCATGTCCTCCAATTTTGAATTTGTGTCTTTCCACCGACCATCCCTTTAAAAGGTGCAGTAACTCTTTCACAACCACTGAACAGAAAGTTTAAAAAGTATGAAGTTTCAAATTTAATTGCAAACCTGAGTTTTGCTCTGGGTGTTAGGCACTGAACTCTAAGCTGTAAATAAGAAGAAATTTTTAGTCAGATAAGAGTTTTCAGTCAATAATTATACATGCCCAAGTGAAAATATTCGCAGTAGACAGATAGCTAATATATCAGAATACATTCAACATAGCAAAAAGAGTGTGTAAACAGGACCACAGTTAAAACTGTACAGAATCTACTGATGTCTAATTCCAAATAAACGCAAAATTGTTAAGATGACTCACTTGTAAGATCGTCCCACTATTACATTTTTTCAATGGTAACGAAATAGGAATAAGACTTTTTGAACTCAGGTATCTTGCTAAATTGACAGAAGCCTCGCCAAGGATGCTGGATCTAGTTGACCCCTACAACAATTGTCATTTCAGGTATTGGTTAATTGACACTAAATCAAATAAAAATAAATAACTAACATGAACATCACACCAGGGAAACAACGAGCTTAATGGCATATTCTTCAGCATCTTTAGATGCATCATCTGGTTGAATCCAAATAGACTCTGAAAAAGCCTCAATCCATTGGCAATTTCCATTTCGTGCTATTGCTTTTCCTGACTTAGCGATGGTTTTGCCTGTCTCTACGGAGATAATAGATACAACAAGCTTGTCCCATCCTTCAGGAACCTGCTATTGCCAAATCGCACAATAAAAAATTGCAAAATAGTCGCTTAACAATTAATAGAGAGAAACATAACTCTGAAACTAAATTAAGTTCCATCCAGTGTACTTTTTCTACTTAAACCACCGTGCTAGTTTCTTACAATGCCAAAATAAGACCTTATAAACCACAGTCAAACATAAAATTACAACTACCACAAGACTGCACTTAACAGGAAAGAAATTCAGCCATAAAAATGGAGACAGTGTTCTTTAAACTTAAATTCTACCAGATTCCAATTCCAAAACTTATAATTCCAACCCATTAGGAATACAATAAGCACAAAATTTGGCAGAACACACACATACAATTTAATTCTTTTAAGTTACACCCTTACCCCCAATTCATTTAATGTGAGCAGATATTCATTTCCTTTTCTAATGAATTAATTCATCAAACAGACAACAAAATTTCAGTCCAACTCAAAATCTTAATTTCCTTAATTAAAGGCATACCAACTTCAATTAAGTTTTTTGTAAAAGAAAAAATGGCCATACAAACTATGTATTGAGTCAGGCTTTGGTCAACGAACCATAAAGTTGGTAATCAGAAAATAAATTTGAATAGCAAAGAAAAAAAAATCTATAAATTGAATCTGTACTCCAAGTGGTTTAACAACTACACACAATTTCTGAAGATGTTTTACAGTTCTAAAATATAGAATAATTACATTCCAAAATCTTGAGCCGTATGTTCAGAATTATAATTATATTCGGAAACAGTTTCCAGGTTGTATAGCACTGTCCAAAAACTTGAATTGAAGACGCGCATGCTACAAAATATAATTGACTTTAACTTTGTGCTCAGATTTCGATAATAATTTTTAAAAATCATAAATTAAATTCCAAAAAACAATAAACTCAACTGCAGTATTCTTAAGCCATTAAACTTCATACAACAAATATGTATATTATTATATAACATACATACATACATACATATATATAGAAAAGGATAAATGCGCAAATTGATGAGGAGTGAAAGTGAACCTGAACAGCCTGAAAGTTGGAGAACTTGAAATAACATTTCTCTCCGACTTTATCTGAATTGTGTTTGCGTGATTTGAACATTGTTATCGTTTTCTGTTTTGTTTTCAGTTTCAGTTGTTTCTTCAGGATTTCACAGAGAGGAATATGATCAAAACAATGGAGAAAAGAGAAAGACTCTGTTTACATAACAATGGAGAGGCGAGAGTGCATTAGCCGTTATTTATTTGTTCCTTGCTGACGTGTTGTTTCCCATTGGATTGGATATAGACAATTTTTTTTTTTTTGGTTTCTTTTTTTTCAGATCAATCCTTGTTAAATAGTTTATTTCATGATTCTTCCCTACTTTCGTCCTTTTCACAATTTTCACTAAAATTTTAACATTGTTAATTTTAACCCAAACAAGTAACCGAGTAATATCAGGAGAAAATTTTACCTTAATGAAAATCATCATATGCAGTTGTTTATAAGTTTTTTGTGCGCAGACCAAATTCAGGTCATGCATTTAGAATTTCAGAGAGTAAGATGATGTGTCTCAATAATGATTATTAATTTGTATAGTCACAATAATATAATACATGTAACTGAAGTTAATTTTATTGTCAAACATGTAATATAATCACTATATATTAAAAAATTATAAAAATAATCTTAGTTTTGTAATAATTCTATTCCTATTATATTATTAGGTTAAAAGAATCTCTTAATTAAATTAAAATAAAAAATAAATTTAAGAGTCTATTGTGACTATTGTATCCCTACTCATATAATTTTAAGAACAATAATTTTTGGTAATGGTATGATGGTTGTGAGAATTGATGAAGCTCATCACCATGGTGTCAATCACTTTACATTGATAAGTTATGGTTGATATAATTGACCATTTACATGATTACTAATGTTATTGGTTGATTATAGATGGATTTAAATTTGAATTTGCAAGATATACATTATCAATGACATGAATTAAGGAAATTGTTAGCGTCAATTTTGTGGTGGTAAATTGAAGGTGTGAATCAAGACAATCTTTACATTGGTAATGGCAGCAGTGATGTAGATGGCGATGAGAAAGGTTAAGGCAATGATTTTGGAAAAAAATTAAAGGGGTTTGGAACGCAATTACCTTTCTATGTATCGATTTAATTTACAGAAGTGGATGATGGGTATACAAATGAAAATTTCAAATTTTAAGGATGGGAAAGTTAGTTCATAAAAGTTTGTGTAGAATGTTAGTCGGCCATACAATTGTACTTTCTTTGTTTTTTTTTTTTTTTTTTTTGTCCCCACTTTTGAAGAGAATATTCAGATGAGAAAATCAATGAATTCAGGATTTCATTGACAGGTGACCCACCTTTCAACCGAAAATAGGGTATCATGATGGTATGGTATTGCAACATTTTTAAAGTTGTTGGCTTTTTGCCGTCGCCCATGGGGTTCGCCCAAAAAACAAGTGCCTCCTCTCAGTTTTGGAAAATTAACATTGTCGCCATTGAATAGCGTTTTTGTTAGTTAAAATCCAACATTCAAGATGTTAATTACATCTCAATAACTAGCCTTGGCAGGCTGGTTGGTTATATGTTAGCTCCCTCCAATTGAGAGATGTGGTCACGTGATGGTATGTTAAATCCCTATAATTGAGAGACATGATTATATTTTTTATATTATATTATCAACACTGAAAAAATTATATTTTAAAAGTTAGATATTAAAATTAAAGAGTTCAAAACCTCGTAAGCGACAATTCAAGTCTTATAATTTATACTTTGGATTCAAACAATCTATATTTATAAATTAATCGTAACTGAATTGTATTTAAGAAGTGTTTAAATATACCCAATACAAAACGATATAAAAAGATATAAAGATGGCTGTAATGATGCAATTAATGGTTGGTATAAATTTGGTATAAATTAAAGAATGATAATTTACAAAGTTCAAATTGGTGGTCAGATTTTTAAAGGATGGTTGCCCATTAATCAATTAATAGGAAAAGCCTTGATTATTGAGGCTTGTGATGACTTCAATTCAACAACCACAAATCCAAGTTCAATTGGATTTAAATGTGTTTTCATTGGAAGACACATTTAAAGATTGCTTTCATTTGTTCAATTGTAACCCTTTTAAACTTCTTGTTAGAATTAATTATTCTTTAATTTAGTGTGACATGTGAATATAATTATATATAAAAATGATAGTTGAGGCCTTGTTCTCTTTGTAGTTAAAAAATAGCACTCAGTCATATCTTTTGTGTTGCAATTGATTGATCTCTTTACTTGGTATACGGTTTTATTGATCACACGCGACACATAAAATATAAGTTCAAGAATTTTTAATACAAGGAAACAAAAATAAATATAGATATTGGACTTAAGAGAAAGAAATTTGAATATTTCTGAAATCAATAAAAATATAAAAAATATGTTGGAGCAAACGAAATATTAGACAGACTGAGAGCCAATATATGAGTTCTTTTCACAACTAGACAAAAAAACAAACTTTCTTTGTATTATCAAAACGTGGCAATGAATCATTGGATATCAAAAGTAGTAGATACATAGAACATCGCATATAATAGTGAGTATGTAAAATTATACACTCGTAGAGAGTTTAACGTGGGGATATTTGATTAGATCTTAATGGTAATTAATAATTAGTGTTAAGTAAGTAATTAATTAGCATTCTTAATTAAGCTCAATTGTCAAAGAAGGGAGAAGATTTGTAATGAGAAGTTTGTTAACTCACTAATGATGATGAACCCAAGAGATGCAATGCCTACAACTTCATTCATCCATTTTACTTCCCAAGACTATACATACGGGACGTGTTTCCTAATTTTAATTTTTATATATTTATTTTAAATATATAAACGATTATATATTTAATATATATCATTAAATAATTGATAATTTTAAATTATAAATAAATTAACACATAATTACATAATAACATATATTAAATATAAATTTATTTATATATTTAAAATAAATACGCATAATATTATTTTATTTATTACTAATATTCTCATTATGATCATTTTAAATGGTTCAAACAATTACATTCATAGACAGACCGGTCAAAATTTTTTTTATAAATTGACCCCATCAAACCAGTTTTTTTTTTCTATTATTTATTTAATAAATAAAAGTATTTTATTAATTAAATATATTTATATTGTCTTTATCAAATAGAAGTGAAGAGTAAAATCCGGCGAGGGCATATTGAATATTTCTTGCCCGTCCTTCTCTATATTAATGCTCCCTAGAAACAATATTTTGAGTTTGAGGTCTCGAACGGACTGCAATTCCATATAACAGCCCAGCCCATTGGATAAGCCTTCATATCATCATATGGATGGGTTTTCGTAATGAAAGAAAATTTGGGATACATTTTTAATATTATCTTAAAATAGAATTTAGATAATATAAAAAATTATTGTTTTGACAAAATATCATGAAAAAAATGTGGTTTCCTTTTTTATTTTATTTCATTTTAGGTTATTATAAACAACTTTTCGCAAAATAATATTTAACAAATTAGCGAATTTCGAAAATACGAAATTTATTTTTGAAAAATAAAATCTCCAAAATGTTAACTTAGTCCTTTTTAAATTTAAATATTTATTAATTAGAAATCATTAAGAGGAAATTAACGAAAGAAAGAATAATTAAGGGCAGTGGTAAATGTAGAGAGCCCCATTTCGATCTCTTCTAGTTCGGTTGACGCAATCTGGAAAATCTGGTTCGCGCGTGATATTGGTATTGTACGATGTCGTGTTGGTATAAGTTGAATTTGCAGGCCGAGGAGGCAGCTTCCAATTTGTAAGTAGTCGATACCGTCAAACTCCAAACTGTAACTTGAATAAGGGCAAAGTATAGATATATGTAAAAATTTTATATATAATTTTGTATATAAATAATGATGTATTATCATATAATTAGATAGTTAAAAATTAAAGATAAAATAATATCTAATTTTATAGTGATATATTATTATTTGTATATAAAATTATATACATAATATTATTGATAAGAACATGACAAATTGTTAGACAAAATTATCATTATAATATTGAAAGTATCTGATTATCACATTATTTTTATAAAAATAATCATAATTATATATATTTTTTCACAAACAATAATATAATATATAATATGATAAGATTAAAAAATTTTCAAATTAAAAATAAAATAATAATCAATATCTATGATAGGCACTAGACTTTTATCCAATCTACCATTTCCCCTTTGGTCCCCTACCTTTGATTTGCAGAAGTTTCCTCTTTATCTCCTCACCTTTGATGATTGATTTAGCAGTATACTGGCATTGATACCGACAGAATGGTGGCATGGGTGGTGAGGGTGGTAACTTGTAATTTTTAATTAAACATAAAAGTATTTTTATTTTAAAAATTATAAGTATGGTAAAATAGTTTTAATGGACTTTTAGGTTTATATGTTATTTTATTTTAATATGAAAACATTTTTATTCTTAAATTTTAATAAATAAAAGTAAAAAATTATATTAATTAATGAAATAATCTTATATTACTTATTATTCGTACTAAAAATGCACCAAAATAGATTAATATGCTATTAAAAATATATACTTCAAATCAAACACGCCATATGGCTGAATATTTGTTATCAAATTCCCAAATAAGACTCTTATAAAGAAATCATACTGTATGGTTCACTACAAAAAACATATGATAAATAGAGAGTTGTTGATGATAAAGACATTGTTTACAGTAAAGAGAGAAAAATAAAAGATATATTAATATTAAAAAATAATAAATAAATAAATGTCTTGTCTAAGAAGACAAAATTGTGGGATTTATGCTAACTTTTTCTCATAAGATTTTCTTTTAATATTCTTTCGGCAAAAAAGTAAACAATACGTAACGTAGACGGTGCTCGAGATAAGATACCCTTCTGTTCAAACGATTAATAAAATTATAAAAAAAAAAAAAGCTTTAAATGAGAATACTCTCTCACGCTTGTTTATTCCCTCACAAAAGTATATTTGCTCTTTATTCAGTCAAAAATTAAGCATGTTTACTGTGTTACATGGAGTAATTTAATTATTTATTAACTGCCCAAGGACTTATTCCCATCAAAGTTTATTGTATTTTAAAATTAATATTTTTTAACTATTAAAAATTCAAACATTCATTTATGAACTATTAAAATTAACAAAATTAGCTAAAATTAACAAAATTAGCTAAAATTATCTATTTTTCTCTAAGTTTAGAAAACTAATAATTTTTCTATAATTAAACTTTAAAATATTATATTTTTCTCTTAGAGTTCTTCATATGGTTTCCAATGCTAAAAAAGGGGAAGGGGAGAGAAGTTGGTCAGTGATAGTGCTGGAAAAGGGAGGGAGAAAAAGAAAGAAACTTAAAAAAAAAAATATAATATTTCAAAGTTTAATTCTAAAAAAAATAGTTAATTTTTTAAATTTATAAGAGAAATAGATAATATTTTATTATTTTTAATATATTACTAATTAAATAATAATTTTATTCTTAGAACTTAATTAATTCTCTTGATTTTATCTATTCATAAATTGGTGTTTGAGTTTTTAATAGTTAACTGATATTAATATAAAAATACAATAAATTTTGGGTGGGAATAAAATTTTATCTGGCCCTCTATTATCATTTATTTCTCTCTTCTGAAAAGATGCTCAATTTCCCGTCCGGTTCTACCAATTCAATAGACTGTTTACATAATTATAAATTGAAATTTATCTTCTTTCATCTCAGGCTATAAAAAAGGGAGAACAATTTTATTAATTAATAAAAAGAGATTAGATTAGAGAGAGATTGGAGATAATTAAAATTGTACGAAGGAAGATTCAAAACAGTTCAAGGAACGGCACAGAAAAATATTCTGAGGCCTAATTCGTCCGATTCAATCTGAATTACAGGCGTGATTATTTATTCAGATTTGGGTTTAATTCACTTTCCAAATTAATTGAACTTGGTACAATTTATGTTTGGTCAGACAGAAAATCGTTATTATTATTATTTTTTTCTATAAGTCGATCCTCTAAATCAAAAGGAATCTCAATTAATATTTTTAAATTAGACAAATACAATGAACATGATCCATTGATCCTTCCATTAATAGTAATATTAATTAAGTCATGATTAATTAATTAATTTCATAATTACTCCATTCTGACCAAACACTAAGAAGCCAACTTCAATTTTCACTTGGCTTTTCCTTGATCGGAGAGCTGAATTTCATGTTACATTTCTAAAAGTATATTCAGAAATTTCTACTTATAAAAATAGCTTTCTTATTTCATATACTTTTTTTATAAATCAATCATATATATATATGAAATGGTATATAAAGAATATGATGCGGTGAATAATTCCTTAGGATTCTTATAAGGGTATCTTCTTGTAAATTTTTCATCAACCCAGTTGACTTTTATTAGTACAGGTAGCTGGCGAGGTGACTTAATTTCACCAAACTAGCTTAATTTCTTATTAATTTATAATTACAGATTCAGGGTTGACAAAATATTATTTCTTGGCTCTTAATGTGAGTAAAAAACCTTGCTGCAGCCTGGTAAACTTTTTCTGAACAAATAAAATATAAATTATATATAAACTATACATGTTCATCTTCTTATACATACAACCAACGAAAGAGACAAAAGCTCACTACATTTAATATTAGAAGCTCATGACATTGCACATTGCCTCCCTTAGGTATTGAGTCACTTTGAAATATTTTTATATCAATCTTAACATGGTCTGATTTAATTTTAAATTAGATCATATTAACTCAATTTAAATTTTATATAAACAAATTTGAGCCTAACATTTTTTTTTTATTATATCGGATAACATATCGTATTAAAAATGGTCAATTCTATTTATAACGTTTCTTAATTTAGAAAATGGGAATTATTCAAGTTTATCAGTGCCAAAGCCGTGTCAATTACTCAACAAATAAAACATGTCAAAGGAAAATAAGACTTATTGATCACCAATCTTAACATACAACTTATTAAAAATGATTAAAGAAATTATCATATCATAATCTTGTTTATTTTCTTTTATATAGTTTATTAAATATTACTCAAATTTCTTGTTCTCAATCTGATTAACCCAGAAAAAATATGACCAGAAAATTAAAATCAAATCTCTGAATAAATCAACAAATTAATAGAAAAAATCATGATACAAATTTCATAGAAATTGGAAAATTAAACCACATGTTTCACGACAATTCAGATCCTCAATGGCTTTTGGATCTTTTAAGACGTGTGATAGAAACAGAAATTAAGGCCCTTTTGAGCATTACAAATATTGATGTGCAATAATTTCATCAAGATGATGAATTGAATTTATAAAGTTTCCTTCATTTACACGAGGTAATGATAATATTATTACTACTTTTGCAGCTTCTCTTCATGGAAGACCTGGTACCTTGAAGATCAAAACTGGCTTTTAAAAACGTTTCAACTTCTTCCCGATTCCTGATCTCGAAGAACTCCAGCTCAACCAGCTTCCTTTTGCATGAAACGTATCTTGTCTTCGGCTTTCGAGGCGCCGGAGGACAGGAAATCGTCGATGGAATCTTGTGTTGTTCAGATGTCGGTGTCCGGCATTCTTCGTCGCAGTTAAAAGCATTATCCTTCTCTTCTGTTGCACTGTAAGAAGAAGAAAACTGCTTAACCGGCGACATCCGAATTCTGGGCAAATCTAAAATTTGTTCTAGATCGGTAGACATCGTTTTTGTTCTCAAGAGAAAGAAGGTAGAAGGAAAAAAATGAGGAGAAAATTGAAGAAGAAGAATGGGGGAGCTGGCGTGAGAAAGGGAAAGAGAGATAAGGGTGGTTGGACTCTTTTATTCTCGAAGGGATTTATAATCGACTTTGGGAAAAGACTTGTTGGACTTAAAAGGCTTAAATGGAGAACATAAATAGCTTTTGTAGAAAAGCTTTTCAATTAAGCTGAGTTGGGAAGTGAGACTTTTGGCTCATGATCTCATGTTTATTAAGCAGTTTCTGATGCGAAAGATTTAGTTCTAACTGCTCACTTATCATTTTTATTAATTTTTTTTTTTCACCGTAATTCATCTCTGAACATGTGAAATAGATAATATGGTAACTTAAGATACCATTATTATTCTATTTCTAGTTTTCAAGAACAAACAAGAAACCAGCATTGTATTCCATGTTGGTCCTTAAATTACAGTACAACAATAAAGAAAGCATTCTCCGTAGGATCCAAGATCCATTACAAGGCAAAATGAAAGAGAAGATGATAGGATCTCAATTATAAGATATATGACTTGGATTCTACATCGAAATATGTGAGCTTATGATCTGGGTTTTACATGACTTTGAGTTCTCTAATTTGAACAGTTAGCTTTTGAAGCGTGATTTTTTCAGTATTCATATATATAATTGAAATCATAGCCATCATCATGTTCTTCAACTGTAATTGTGTGGCATGGTTGGTGACACCAATATTCCCAAAGTTAGTGTATAGCTAGCTCATATGCTTGTACAAGGTATAAGACTTAGATTCTACATCCAAAAGTATGGGTGTGGAGTTTATATGGTTTTGGGTTCTCTTCATAAGATACATAACAAAAGAATGAGTCATGAAAATGAAGATCAATAAACTTAAAACCCAAAACTCAATCAAAATGGTGAACAAAATCTTCGAATTGAACGTGTGATTTGTAATTACGTACATATTATTCATGATTCATGATTATAAACGTAGTTGAAACAATATAATTATGGTAAATAATAATAAAATTGTAAATATAATAATATTACTAGAATTATAACGATTAAGCTCCCTCCTTCGTCATGTACACTTGCACCTCTTCTTCAAACTCATCCGTCTTCTTGCAACAAGCTCGAAATTGGATCGGAAGAACTCATCAATCTCTTCTTGTTTTACCGTCTCAACGAACTCATTATCATCAAACAACTTTCTCTTGCAGGAAATTACACCGCTCTTCTTGGTAGGTTTTCGTGGCGCCGGTGGACAGATTAACATTACAGGAATCTTGTTTTCTTTGCCCGTTGGCGTACGACACTCGAAATTTTCACTACCATCACCTGCAGCTGCAGTTTCCATATTACCCACTTCACCTTCTTGACCTTCTTCAGGATAATCTTGACTGAAATCAATGAACAAGGTTAGTGTTTATGTGAATTATTTTAGAAAAAGAGAAGAGGTTGAAGAAATATAAAAAGGGAATGCGTGCGGGGGAAGATATAGCAGAGATGGATGGATGGATGGACAGATGGATAGTTAAATTGAGTCGTTGGATTCTTTTTTTCTCGTCTGTGTGTAATCTTCAAAGGGAAAATGACATGGAGGTACTGGCATGAAGCTTTCTTTCTTATTTTAACTCTTTTTCACTTTTGTTTGTTTGGGCAATGAATTGAATTCATTTCCTTGGCTTTTAAGTTGAGGGTATTTTTGCTGCAGCTGAAGCTTCAAACATCTCTAGCTCACCTTATTAATGGACTTACTGTCTTTTTATTTTTATTTTTTTTGGGATAACAAGAAACCCATCAGAGCCAGATCGTTACATTAAGCTGAAACCAATTATACCAAGTAAAATAAACTCTGAATCTAATGATCGATTTCATAATCACTAAATGAGTAAATCAAAAGTTTGATCTTGACAACTCATGCTCTTTTATACATAAAACTTCCTTTTTTGTTACTCATAATTTGCTAAAAGATTCTAAAAAAATCTTGAAGCTAATAATACAAGAAAATCATTAATGACTCATAAATTATAATAGAAATTATTTCCTATTAACAATTGTATTCTTGTTATATAAGAAATCCTAAGGGGGAAACTAAATAAATTTTCAAACATAACGTAAAGCAAATAAATTTCTAATTCTGAATTAATTCTCCTAAAATAGAAATCATGTATATGTTCAAAATATTTTTTATTCAAATGCACATTTTTTTTTTTACTAATTATATGTTAAATTGCAATAAGTTTTCTTACTTTTTCTTTCTTTCTTTCTGGGTTTAAAATAATTAATTACTGTAATTTGTTATTAATCATGATAAAAAAAATTATAAATATACTAATTATATGCAATATCCAAAATAAGAAAAAGGCTCGCATAAAGCAATGTATTTCCACTTTATATATAAAAATAATGAGATATAATACACCAACCTAACATATCAACTGTAATTAAGATTGATAATTAAGGAACGTAATTAAGTTTTATTATTCTTCAGCATAATTAACTAATTAATTAATTAGTTAATCATGGTGCTTTCTCCTCCAAGTTTGAGAGTGGAATATTTAACTCTCCTTTTGCTTTTCCGGATTCACATGTGGATCATGAAACTACATATGACAACGCATTGCTCACGTTCTATCCAAGTAAGTTAGAGTTAGTCAAAATTAGTTAACCAAATAGGTTTATTAACTTTTTGAATTTAACTTAATTTTCAGTTTGAAAAAAAAATTACAAATTGAAATTAAATTGATTTAAAGATTAACTGATTTTAAAAATATCAATTAACTTAACTAAATTTTTGATTAACTGGTTTTTAAACCAAATTTTAAAAAATAATCATATTTTATTATTTTTTCTAATTTTTTTAAAAATATTTTTCATATTTTATTCAACTTTTAAAAAATTAGTTCAGTTTAATTGACTATTTTTAAAAATTAGACAAATTAATAATTAAATGAAAAAGTCAATATCTAAACCGATTTTTTAAAAAATTTATTTTTTTATCTGATTTTCAGTTCAAAAATCGATTTAATTAGTTATCCGATAATTTTAAACACCCTTATAAAAAGTGATAAATATTTTTACTCCCCAAAAAAAAAAAAAAACCCCACCAAATAAAATTATCACATTTATGTAGAGCCAAAACCCAGCACGTCGAGGGCATATTTTATAGAAAATAAATTTATATTAAATTGATTAATCAAAGTAATTTTAAAATTTGGTTGCATAGGATGCCACTTGAACAGTGCAATCTAAAATGTAAGCGGATATATATATATATATATATATATATAAATTTTGTGGAAGAAAATGGATTGGGTTTACCAAATACCAACTCCATATATATACTGTTAAATGAATCTTTCCACGTGAAGTGTCTGCACCTGTTTGTTTATTTATTTTCATGGTAGATATAAATCGTACTCCCATCCCGTCCTTATTTTTAAATGAAAGAGATTTATTCTTATCCAAAGTTTGATGTATAAAATTTTAAAAATTTATTATTTTGTTAAAACTTCTTATTAAAAATAACAGTAAAATTGTTATTTATAAAAAAATTAAAAAATTTTAAAATTAATAGAAAAATAAAATAAAATGTTAGTATTTTTTATATTTTCACCAGATCTGAATACTAATTTGATAATATTGTTAAATTTATTTTATAATCAATAGGTAAAATATTTTTACCCCCTTTCTTCAAGGTAAATTGTGATTAATCCATTTAATTTTTGTGAAAATTTTTAATTAATTACATTAACATTGGGATTTGCGTTGTCAGGGAGAGTTGTAAAAATTATCGTTTAATGTGCAATGATTTCATGATAATTAGTGCCAGAATTCTTAATTAATTAAGTTTAATTTGGTAATTGTGAAACCAAACATTCCTTAATTATTGGCCCACCACTTTATTATTTATTCTCTTCTCTCTTTCCACTCTCAATATTTTATACCTAAATTTCTATTTACTCAACAAATAGACTATCATAAACTTTTCATTAAGTAAAGTAACAGGGTTATATCATACGGAGTTATTATAAATATATAAATAAATATATTTATATTTATATATTATTATATAATTAAATATTATTTTATTATTAATTTAAAATTATTTAATTATATAATAATATATATTTAAAAAAATACATAAAATTTTATTGTATGAAATATTAGGGTTTTTTTATTATTAATAAAAAAAAATTTTGTAAGCATGAAATTATTGCTTTCGGTCTTGGAGGTTAGGTTTTACCATGGCATGAGTAAAATTAAGAGAAAAAACAAATAAATGGTTGAATTTTTAAGATCTGAAAAAAAAAGAAAGAGTTTAAAAATAGGAATAATTATAGAGACAGCATGATGAGGAAACTAACCTATATGTATCAAGAATAGGATTATAACATGTGACATGGGGAATCATTTATTGGGACTGTTGTCGTTTTATTGAAAAACGACATCATAATCATAAAGAAAATTAAAAAAACAAAAAACAAAAGCAGCAACTTTTACGCCCACAATTACACATGACTAAAATGTATAATTTTTTTTAATATAATTATCAAATTGAATTGCATTTTTAGGTAAATTTAAACTGTTTTCGAAGAATTTTCAACCCTGCAAAATCAAAGCTAACGCATATTCTAGAGAAGAATTTACTAGAATGATAATTGACAAGATTACCGAATTATAAAATACATTAAATATAATTAATTATGTAATTATATATATATAAAACAAACCCAACAAACTAATGAATGAGAAATTATTATTAATCAATTTTAAAAGGATTTATTTATTTGTGAAGCAAATTACGGTAGATCGAAAAAAGAGTTGAATTTTGTGGACATAATGATGAAGGTCAATGGTATCATTCTTTCTTTAAGATGAATCAAACTGAATATTCTAAGAAAACATGATGCATTGGGAGAATTTAATATCTGGGAAAAAAAAAAAAAGGGGCAAAATAAGATGTGAAAATCAAGGTTAGTTTTGTAATTTGATTAAACAAGCCAAAAATTGGGCCACATGATGAGGATTGATGGCACAATGTAACAAACTTTTTTGTCCAACGAAATTGATATGAAAAGGAAAGGCAGAGGGGCTTATTTTATTCCCACCCAAAAGACTGCTATATTCCTTATTTTTATCTTTTAATTTTAAAAATTTTATTTATTCATTTAAAAATAGTTAAAATTAATTAAATTTATTAGTTTTAAAATTTTATATCATTTTTTTCTTAAAAACTAAAAATTAACCAATTTTCATCTAGGTTAAACTTTAAAAAATTACATTTCTCCTCTTAAGTTTTATTCTTTAATATCTCGCCACTCCCTCTAGTGATCTCTCTTGCCCGACGATTTCTCTCTTCAACAATCTGTCTCAATGTTTTTTCTTTATCTAATAATTTCGTTTTTATCTAGACACACGATTTGTCTTCCTAAAAGAAAACGAATCATCTGAAAAGAAAAAGACGACTTGTCTTTCCAAATGAACATTACACAATGGCTAAAGAGAGAAAAGACATTAAGAGAGACCATTGGTGGAAGAGAAACTATTGAAAGTGAGAGACTACCAACGATGATACTGGAGGGAGTAGTTAGATATTGAAGATAAACTCTAAGAGGGTAAATATAATTTTTTAAAATTTGACCAAAAGAGAAAAATATTAGTTTTTAGAGTTCAAGAGAAAAAAATATTAATTTTTAGAGTTTACAGAGAAAAAGAAGATACAATTTTAATTTATTTTTAATATTATATTTAAAATAATAATTTTACCTTTAAAATTAATATATTTAATAATTTATAAATAGATAAATGAGATTTTTAAAATTAGAAATTAGAATTTAGGAATACACCCACCTTTGGGTGGGAATAAGTCCTTTGGCCGAAAGGGAAATAAATTACAAGAATAAGACAAAAATATAATAAAGTTGTTGAACAGGCAGATGATTTTACTAAAATTGATAAATAAAATTACCGACTTTCTGTTTGAGTTTGAAGTTAAGCAGTAACTGAAATATTTAAGGAATTAAATTGTACTTTTAGATAGAATTAAATCATCTACCTTACTAATAAATGTGTGTAAATTGATAGCTGGGTTAGAATTAGATTCCTTAACAAAAAGTTCAATACTTTTTTTTTTTAATTTTCATTTAAAATTAAACCAAAAAAAACTCTACAGTACCTAATACCTTAAATCCCAGGGTCAAAAAATCGAACTTGTCACCATTCTTTACTTTGCAAAAGCAATATTAATAGAAGAAAATACCTCAACGGATAATCCTTCATTGATTTTTTGGTTTCCACTTTCCAGGATGAAATTTGCATTCTGGGATTTGCATAATCTCCATGAATAGAATTACTGGTTTGTTGCAGAGCCCTGGTCTGTCTTCTGTAAGCGGTGGAATCCAGAATAAAAGTACAAGAAACTGACAATAATAAATAGCTCAGTCAAACAGAAAGATTAATTAGTAAAGTATTAGAATTTACAGAGAGAAGTTCTAAGTGCAAGCACATTCTTTAACTCTAAAATAATAATATAATAAATATAAGTGTACTACAAGATTCATCCACTCCCAAAAACATTTCCATTGACAAAAATAACACAACCTTTACTAGATTTTTATTCAGACCAAAATTTTATCAAGGCATTGATGAAAGATTTGAAAGCCACCAGAAATGGGTTAGTTTCTCTTGCAGTAGAGTTACTTGATGCTCCATCGCATGATTCACTGCCAAACCAAAAATAATAACAAAAGGGTAAGAAATGTGAAGAAAAATACTGAACTAGAGACAATTTGCGACCCACTTTTTATGAAGTTCTAAGAGAAGCTTACATTTTATTTCTGTCTAATGTTGGATTCCTTTCTTTCTGCAAACTCTCTTTACTTTCAACATCAGCTTTATTTTCAAATACAATTCCTTTTGGGGTTCTTGATTCGACCCTGTCACTGCTGCTGTAAGCACCACTGGGAATCTTAACATTTGTGGCATTTATTTCCTGAAAAAAAAAGCTCATTAGGACAGTAAATGGCAAAATTTAGCTCATAACACTTCTCCATGATTGAGTTTTGGACAAAATTCATCTTATTGCAGTGGCCACCTGATACGAACTTTAGGAGAATCACACCTCAAAAGCTAGCTATTGAGATAGGAGAGCCTAAGGTCATATAAATCTCACACTAATTGTCTATACTTTCCAATGTGGGATCCAAGTTTCATACCTTACATTTAAGATCCTAACATACCATCACACTCAGCAGCCCCAACATCCATACGGGTTAGCTATGCGCTAGTTCCTTGCTAGGCCCGGGCGAACACTACAATGCCGGCATCACCACCCGCGCCGCACAATTGCAACTAAGAGACATGGTGATGACTCTGATACCAAATGATACGAACCTTGGGAGAACCACACCTCAAAAGCTAGCTATTGAGGTGGAAGAGCCCAAGGCCATATAAACCCCACACTAGTTGCCCATACTTTCCAATGTGAGATCCAAGTCTCATACCTTGCACTTGGGATCCTAACACCACCGGACAATTTTAGGCTTAAAACTTAGTTATTCTCTATGACATGGCTTTAAGGATTGAACCATGCCTTTAAGGATTGAACCATGCCAATAACTTGACTGCCAGATGGATAAACAAAAATATGATGCATTGCTAAGGCATAGAAACACACATGAGCAAAGGCTGTGCTCTTACACATTGAAAACCATATGCCTAATAAACACTAATATGTATCAACAACCTAGTTATGTCTCACTAATTTTCTTATTTAGAAACAACGGAACCCAAATGAAAGAAATAAATATAAAGCATGTCAGTCATTGATCACCTGTGTAACAATATATTAGTGCAGAAAAGGAATGCCATTTGCATGTGCAAGTATCAGAGGTTTCTCATGCCCAGAGCAACATATTCCCATGCAGCTGATGGTTTCATTAAAGTCAGATGACAATGAAACTAACAGCCAAGGTTTTCAAGGTCGAAATGGCTCTACTTAACCAAATAGGCTGCAAGCCTTACGGACTGGATAGTCCACGAATACAAACCAGAAGGTTTTTAAGACTCTTACCTTATTGTCATCAATCCTTTGGCTTCTTTCATGCATCTTGGTTGTTAAGGCATCATTATCAGAATCTTCAACCTCAACTTCTTTGTTGAGCAGAGTATTAGGCTCGGTGCCACCTGTAGTAGAGAAATTTGAGCTCTTCATTTGTGAATCTGAAGAATTTTCTACCACTTCCTTGTCCAACAGATCACAATTTTTATCCAAAACTAAACCTGCAGGGCTTTCCCCTTTTTTCTCCAAAGAATTTATTTGATCTATTGGAGCACTGTCATTGTCTGAATCCAAGTCTAACTTTTCAATTTCATTTTTCCCAAAATTTTCTGTTAATTTCTCCACTCCAGATCTTTCACAGGAGCTTTCAGCAGTCTTAGGAACAGATCTTAGAGGAAACGTCTCTACCACTACTTCTGCTGAGATGGGAGTTAATGTAGTTCTAGCAGCTGCCAATTTTCCAATTCTTTCCTCTGCTTCTGATGTTTTACTAGTTTGCAACTCTTCGGATATCCTTTTAGCAGATTCTTCAGCTTCCATAACTACCTGGCTCCCATTGATAACTCCCTCACTGTCAAACCTTTGCTTTTCATGCTCACCACAGAGCCCATCAGAAACTGCCACTGGTTCTTTGCTTGCATCTTCGTCATGGTTGGGTATAAAATGACTTCCATCTTCAGATGTTATTTTAGCAGATTCTTCAACTTCCATAACTACCTGGCTCCCTTTGATGACTCCCTCAATGTCAAACCTTAGCTTTTCATGCTCACTGCAGAGCCCACCAGAAGCTGCTACTGGTTCTTTGCTTGCACCTTGATTGTGGTTGGATATAAAATGACTTCCATCTTCAGATGTAATTTTAGCAGATCCTTCTTCTTCCTTAACTAGCTGGCTCCCACTGATGACTCCCTCATTGTCAAACCTTTGTTTTCCAGGCTCACTGCAGAGCCCATTAGAAATCACAACTGGTTCTTTACTTGCACCCTGGTCATGGTTGGGTATAAAATGACTTCCATTTGATGTCATGTTCAAAGGAACTTGAGGTTTTTTAGAAATTGAACCTAATGGATAATGTTCATCAAACTGATTTGTGTTAAGCTCATCTGGACTGAAATGAGCAGGACCCAGCACTCGATTTTCTTGGATTATCTCTCGGACAATTTCCCGTACTATGTAGAAAGAGCCACCAACTTCCTTGTGTGTGAGACTAAGTGATGGGAAATTCCCATTTTTTGATCTCTGATACCTGCAAGTGATTGATCATACCTTAAATGTGGGGAGAAAAGAAAAAAAACTGGAAGCTTGATAAAATAAATGTGCAAATGATAAGTACAAGAAAGCAAAGTGTGGACATGCAATTACATCAGTTGAACCACACTGTTTGAACATTATAATCCGACAAAAAGTAACATTCCTTGAAACAGATGCAAAAATGACCATGCAAATGATGAGATTAAGGTAATGTCCAAGCTTTCTTCCAGGCCAAAAGATACAATTAGCAAGAGGCTAGAACTCAAAGTATCAACAACCCTATCAAATCATGCTCGACCAATTATCAGACACTACAGGAATAAAGGGAAAAGCTATATGTGTTCCTAGAAAATAAGTTACACAATATGAGGGACAGACACAGATGCACATTCTAAGAACGAATTAATTTATCCTGGGTAAATAAGAAGTAGAAGGCGAGGAAAATAAGCAGAACCCTTTCCCTAGGTGAAACAATAGTAAAATTTTCTAAAATTAAGGGAATATGTATACAGAATTACTTCTTTATAAAGGATTCAACCATTGTCTTCCTCTCCTCCTTTGAACGCCGAATTCGAGACTTCTTCCCTTCAGACTCGTTGCTCTTAGATAAGGCAAATGTTTGCCCAACCAAACCACCCTTAACAGCATGCATTATCTTTGGAAATTAAGTTCACCACCGCCTGTTACAAATGTAAACTTACAAATAAGAAGATCAAAATTAGAGAGACTCATTCATAAATCACAATTACAATCGACCATTAACAGTACAGTCTTGGTCCATTAAAACACAGCAACAATCTAAAAGGAATAACATGATTCCCTAAAAAATTAGCAGGAATCATCCATTGCACGTTAAATAAAGGAATAGCACCCCAGTAAAGTCCACTGATCCCGGTAACGTAGCCGGGATCAGCAACCCAGTACTCAAGCACGCCCATGAGTGCAGTCATACTGGATAAATGAATTCCGCAAAAGGAAAGCGATACACAAAGAAAACAACGAGCGAAATAAAAAGAGATGATGAAAGTTGTTGCCACTTAAAAAAGAATTGAAAATGCCAAAAGAAATGGAAGAAGTAAAAACAAGAGGGAAATAAATGGAAAATGGAAGAGCATGGAGGGTTAGAGAGAGAGTGTTACCTGAACATCATAGAGAGAGAGAAAAGAAGGCTGGACTGAAGGGTTTTTCAGAACCCTATCAAGAGTATAAACACAAGTCAAGTGAAGCGCAGAGATTTTTTCAATCGGTCCACCTAAGGGCGGGACGGGAGCACCGTAATTTTTTAAGACTTGTCATCGAACCAGACAAACAAACAAAATTGACCATGAATAGCAACTGTTAATGGGCTATAGATTGGGCTCACCCAACATTTTTGAGCTTGTTAGATGGCCAATTATAAATAAGGAATAGAGATGACACTGGACAGATAGAAATCCAATATTTAAATCTACGTCATAGTTCTCTCCAAAAGGAAAATTTTCTCTCCCATTTCTCTTTCATTCCCTGCAAGACAAATTTTTATAAAAAGTTAAAACATATTTATAATAATTTAAAATTTTTAAAAGATAATTTAATATATAGAGAAAAGAAAAAATAAATGAATTGAGAATATATTTATCTCTATCTTTAATTATGAAAATTTAATCTATCTTCATTTTTGTCTTTATTAAAAATTCCCCTCTTTACCGGGAAAAAAAAAACCGAGCCAAAGATCCGGGTTTACTTTCAAATTGACATCTCATTGCTCCTGTGACTTTTTGGATGGGCTGCGCTGATACAAGGATTAGTGACTAGGTTAACGTCATCACTAAAGAAGATTAATTACATGATTCCGGAAAAAGAAAAATATATTCATTTATCTATTAATACTATAATGTATAGATTTTGTTGCTTCCCCAGCAAGAACACAGCCTTCTTGTTTTGCACTCTACCGTGTATGGCTCACATAACTATAACCGGAATATTAGACCATTTGTAAATAAATTCATTGGAGTAAGAATCCAACTTGGGTAACAAAGCAGGGATCAGAATCTGGAAAATGCGAAATGAAAAACCAGAGCAGGAAGGGTCCAGCTTGAATCATGCCGTTGCTCTTATCAAAATTGCCTATAATAATACAAAAAGAATATACAATGGTCAAAAAATACATTGTATACTTTGCTAGATGAGTAACTTGAATGTGGAGAAAGAATCTCAATTAGTGTTTGACGATCCTGGTAGTTCTATAATAAGCCTCAAAATGTGTGTTTCCCTGCAGTCAACAGAAGTAAATTAATTTCGTGTAAAGAACGATATAATCTGTTGAATCTGGATGCTAGAAGGAAAGCTTCTCCAGCTGAACGCCTTTCCTGCTTCCCAGATGAATAATGAATTTTGGTTCACCTGTGTTATGATCAAAGACATAAACGACTCAGTTTTCGGCTATAGGCACCAAAGAAGATTTTATCTTATTATACAGATTTCTTTCTTCCAAGCGACGCCTGTCTGTATCCGTGTCTCAACCTTTCGAATAATTTCTCCTTTGTTTTCCTCTTCTTGTCCATCTTTAGCCGGTATCTTTCTTCTCTCTCTCTTTCATAAATCCCTTGCCAATGCACTTCCCCCGTTAGTGGCCACAACCACTTCTCCCTTGGATGGTCACCATCATCTGCAGCCTCTGCAAGATCTTCATCCATAGTCTTCAAAAATGTAAAATTAAAATATTTTCCCCATCTGTATCTACTGCGTTGATTGACAGGATGCTGCTCTGCTAGAGAACCAGAGAGTGGTTCCAAGTACACCATCTTTCGTCCACTGTGATAAGCCCATACATTGACAAGAAGTTCCATTACCCGACAATAACAGTGTTTTTTCTGATGAACGAGAAAAAAAGCAAATGAGAGGTCTTTGCCTATCAGAACTGGAAAAACAAATTTTCTAAATCCCATATAACTTTACCTCAAGGTTAGAGGAACTCAACAAACACATATTCGGTTCACCAGAATTGGTATGCAGGGCGTCAAGAGAATCAACAAACATCCTGCAATTGTGTAACAAAATCTTACAGTTTAATTGATGATAAGCAATAGTGCCTTCAATAAAACATCCAGGGAAAATGAAATTCGTATACCATGTGAATTACCTTGAAAACATCATGAACTCTAAAAAGGAAGGAGTTGGCATCACCCAGCTATGAAGGGCAGACCAGAGACCACCATCCACTGGCATCGGAGGGAGAGCTTCAATGTGTGATGGTAAGTCATACATCTTTCGGAAGGCATCTTCAAAAGCAGCTCTGCATGCATTTAAAAACAAAAATTGTTGACGCTCCAACAAAATTTATAATCAAGTGTCAAAACTTTTGGGTTCATGTCTATAACTAGAAGCCAACAATCAATTTCTTCTAAAAGGTATTGACAACATGAGCTATGCATGCATGATAATATTTTCCCAGCATATATTTATCTACTGTACCTGCAATATCCTCCATTTAGGATGTCACACAATGACCAAAAAGTGAGCTCATTATAACTTCCTGCAAATCCACCATCCATGTCCAGGTGTGCCCAAAAATACATAACATCGCTTTTCGTTTCCAGTAATGTTTCTTCCAGAACTTTTTCAGCTCTCACGGACAATGAAACCTTTTTTTTCAAAGGAAAAAAAGGGATGGTGTTAGTAGAAGGAAAAAAATGCGGAAACTTGAGGTAGAATTGCATTTCCATTTTTTCCCAATGCAAACTACTCCTTTTCTAAATAGACATTACTGAAATTCCAAACGTCTCTTTCTTCTTTGTTTCTAGAAGGATGAACTCAAACTTAAAAGTAAAGATGGAAATGCAGTTTATTAATACAGCTGCATTGAAAAATCAAAAACTGAAATATAGGGACAACACAACTGTGGTAGAAATACCTTTCTACCAGCTGCACGCCATGACTGAAACCCAATCCAAGGTCTCTTGTGGATGCTATCCACTCTATTTGCAATAGAAAACATTCCTCCAATCTCACAGAGAATGTCCTGGTAGTAAGTACAATTCAAAAGAGGAAGCCGGCCAACTGCATCCACATCATCTGATTTTAACCTTCGAGCTGCTGTAGACTGACAGAAAAAAAGGGGATGATTAAGAGGAAAAAAAACGTAATTACACTACAAATATACCATTTTTAGATAAAGCCTACTAGTATAAGTTAAAAAAATAAAAAGAAGAAAGGAATGGCCCTTAAGGAGGGAATAAAAGATTCATATATGCTAAAGCAAACACATGAGAAAGGCATCAGTAAAGACTAAATTACATACCATACCATAAAAAAGTTACTAACATGATAGACAGTGTGCATTTCTATATTTTCTTTCTTTATTTTCCTCTTTTCCTATATATAGCAGGTAGAGCAGATCAAACAAAAAATGATGCCAAAAGGTTTAAACCCTCTAATAGCAAATCAAAAAATTTTTATATGGCTGAAATAAAATAGTAATAGCTCAAGACCAAATGACATAAGATAACAAAAAAATTAAAAAATTAAAAAAAATATATAATCAAATTAAAATAATATAACATATTAATTATTAAAAAAATAACATCAGCTGAAGAAAAGGGACAAATAGACTCACAAGACTTAAACCACGATACAAGGAACCGTGGTGCAAAAATGGCCAGGCCCCAGCACCACCATATATTTCATAAATGCATACTGGCTGCCCTGTCCTTTCTAGCTCTCCCTCATCCCTTTCATTAGCTTCAAACTTAAGCTTTTCAGATTTTCGAGCTTTACGATATATATCATCCCACACTCCAATGTCACTGTCTATTCTTTCTTCAAGCTACACATTAGGAAAAAAAAATCCATGTCAGATGTCTGAAACCAAAAGATGACATAAAAACAAAGAAAAGATAATGCAAGGGGTTGGGAATGGGAAGATCCAATAAAGTTGTATAATTGCAAGACATCATACCTCCTGCCTCTCTAGACTCTCATATTCTTCAAAATTTTCTAAATCCCTTAAAACATCCCAATCTCCTTCAGTCAAGGAATCTTGTGCCCAACTTTGATTTTCATTTTCTGACAAGTTCATTGAATCAACAAGATTGGCAAATTCTTTCTCAAGGACATAAACACTGGAATTTCTATATGAATAATCCCCCTGCTGCACATTTGGTATGTCACCTATTCCACGCTCCATTTCTTCCCTAAACAAGTTCCACTCCCATGAAGCCTGCTGAAGTTGTGAGATAGGACCTGGCAACAAGGCATCTGAAGGAAAATTGAGTACATTCTCCAGAAGCCGTGCATAACCAGTTACGCAATCTGACGCCAGCATATTCTTAGCAAGTAGTCTTCCAGATAAAGCAACAGTTCTAGAAAACTTAGAAAGCCTCCCATTTGATATGAAAAGTGAGAAAGCCCTCATCAAATCCTCAGGATTATGTTTCTGATAAAACATCACATTGACACCATCAATAACCTGTAATTTTGTAGCCAATTCCCAGATATAAGAAACAAAGGACCCCAAAACTTTAGTAATCAGCAGATGAGATGAGAAAAAACTTGGACTTACATGTTTTTTAATGATAGGAAAATCAGGTATAATGACAGGGATTCCAAAAGTCATGGCACGAATAATCAATGAAGGAAAACCCTGTTCAACTTGGGAAGAACCATAGAGAACAATGTCAGCCATCAGCAGCACACTGTTGACATCATTATTCAGCCCATAATGCCTCATAGAACCTTTCAATAGTCCTAGACGTGAGGCAACTTCCTATACAAGAAATAAAAGAAATCATCAATCTTCCAGATTAACTATATATGTATTCAAAACAGCATTGTTGACATGCCCATTGAAAATAAAGCAAAGATATTTTTCAAAACGACTGCTTCAGTTCATTTTTCCCATTTCTTTAAGACTTGTCCATAGATTTTACAATATGAAGCTATTGTTAATAAGATAATAGTTCACAATTCAACGCATTCACTCATCAAGTAGCATATGCCATTGATGATTGTGGTTGCACAATTACAGAATGAATAAAATAGCAAATATTTTCAAAGAAGCATAACTGAAATCAAACATCTGAACCACTAGATAAAATTAACAGCTTTCAATACATATATAATTAATGAAGAAAATAGTAAACCATTTGCAACGCCTGCGTAGATCCACCTTCAATACTTGAGATACCGCTATTCTGTTTATACTCCATCAAATGACAACTAGACTGATCAACAGAATGATCAGGCATATTTTAGTTAAGTTTTCGAAAGATTATACCCACAACAAATTATAGGACAAATGCAAGAAGATACTTTGGTGGCATTCACACAGTAAAAACATATGCAATAATTAATCAATTAACAATATGATTACCTGTAGAACATTGTTATAGCCATCAGTGGAATTGCCGCATAAGAAAACAAATTTAAATGATCCTCCCACATTGTTTCTCCTTGCATATTTCATTAGCAGAGGTCCTATATCATGCATTGCCACAGCATAGTCCCAGGATAGCTCATCATAGAAGAAGGAACTTCCAACAACTGCAACTAATATATCATCTTGAAGAAATCCATTTTCCTTCCTTAATTGATATTTTGCATGGTTTTTACTGTAGATCTCTGCAGCCCACACGTCGACTGGTGATCCGTTAATCACAAAGAAGTTTCCAGTGTCAAGCACACTATATAACATCTGATATGGGAAGGTTGAGAAACAGAATAAGAATGTCTAGCATGCTAACTTGAAATCGAGTAGTGACATAATTGAAGGTTATTTACCAGCAGACTAAAATCTGGAAACACAACAACACTAGCCCTGCTAAAAGTACTTTTCCAATCCGAAAGAAGATGCTTTGAGCCTTTTTCCACGTACACTGGTAGACGGTTTGCCAGTGCATCTTCCTGGATTACCCATATGAGTGGTATTGAATGAAAAGGCTCCTGCATAAGGCTGCATAGATATAAAACTCACTAATCATAGCATCTCACACAATGCAAACATGTCCAGAAAAGTTGGAACGAGATGCATCTCTAAGAAATCACATCTAAATGCTACACAAGCCAGACTATATTAGCTTTGTTCCATAAATAAACATTACAGAACCACCTCTTCAAAATATAGTAAATGAAAACCGCTTTAAAATAAAATAAATGAAAAAAAAATCGTTCGATCATCGTTGCTCATCTTCCAATGAATTAGCATATTCTTTGCAGTACATAATAATGAAGATTTATTTGAAAAAGCAAAATATAAGAATGCCAGATGCTCTATCCTGAAAATACCCAAAACAAATGCCATGTAAGATTTACAATTTCCAACCTTCAGCAAATTTAACATTATGTGCATAGTTAATACATAGGAGGATCCAAAAACAGAAATTATCAAAACTTTCTCAAAAGGATAAGATATGATTTGATCTGTGGCCAAGCATCATGCTCATAATCCACCAGGGAGTGCCATGCAATATGAAAACTCTTAAATAAATTATAAGTATCAGTGAACTGAATATAGAATCATCATACCACCCACCTGGATATGGCTTCTTTTGCTTCAAGAGAATCAGCAATAATACCTTCAAAACTGTTTGAAGAATGCACAGGATGTTAATCATCCATGTCATATTAAAAGAGAGGAATTTACCGAAAAGCTCTTGACTAAGATATGATCACTTTTGAGATATAGAAAGAACAAACAAGAAACAAAAAATGGAAAATGTAAACAAATAGTATGACTTTTAGGAACATACATAGACCAATCAATATGGCCAGACTGCTCTGGATCTAAGATAGAAATTTGACCACCTATCTGCTCCCACATTGAGTGTGATGTTCCATTCTCCACAGCATAGATCTGTCATACATGCAGTGAGTGTGCATAAGCACCTCTGATTTAAGCAGTCTAAAACACTGCTCATAACATAAAAGAACTATTATGCCATCCACAACTATGCAATACTTATTTTTACAGAAGTAAAGAATTTTTTTTTTGAAACTTTTGATCAGCTTCATCGGTCATGTGCTACATACATACATGAGATATAGCAGTATTTGCTATTACAAATACGAAAAGATAATAAATAATGTAGAAAAATGTCAAAAAATTAAATTACGAAAATGAAAGGGCAGTTTACCTTAAACACATACCCAAGTCTCTGTAGATTCTTCACCACAGTAATCAACATCAGTGACTGTGGATCTTTTGTCATGTTTCCTAAGATCTGTCATCCATCAAGGCAGGCACAATTTATTTAACTGTTAAAAAAACTTGGATGCACAAAACTACAATATGATAACTTAGCATCAAACAACTGCTGGAAAAAGAAAAAAAGATGACTGAAATTCAGAGGTTTAAAATAGAAAGAGTCACAATTCCTGCTACAAGGGATTTGAAGATCATGTGCTCCATGTCAATGGACAATTAGTTTATATTTTTTCATGAATATTTAATTGATTAGCATGGGAGAGAATGAGACAAATCATTAATTTGCAGTAAGAATCCTCAAACAATGACTGCACAGGTGAAACCTAGACGTGAGGATCTTGACAATAATGTTGTCAATACTATTAAGTTAGTCAAACACAAATTCTTCATACTCAGCACCTTGCGTGTTTTTAGTTAACAAAGCAATATAAGACTATTCAAACATCGCTAAAAGTAGACATTCTCAAAAACTTACAGCCCCACCTCATACATATTTATATTACAATAATTCATCAAGTCAAAATCCATTGTCAAATTCTTTCTCTTTCTTCCGGTTTTAATACTATTTATTTTATCAAGTTTAAAGTGGAAAAGTAAGAACAAACAGTTAACCTTTCTCATTCAAAACTGCACTCTCTTCTCAAAAGCATTATTTTTATAAGGTATCAGTTTTTTATACAATACATCCAATATCTAAAACTATTTTCTAACAGTATATTTGTTTTCAGCATGAATTGGTTGCCTTAATGCATCAAGTTTCTAATGTCTTCTTAAGTTGCTGTATAGTTTCTCTAAAATTCTTGTGATTAAGGTGTTCAACATATGATAAGAAAGCATGCACGCCCTCAAACTAAGTGAGAGAAAAAAAAAATCACCAAGCAAGTAGCAAAATTACAATAGCATTGACTTATACACTACTTATCCCATCATAAAGCCAAACAATGAGCCACATTTTACAAATATAACAAACACCAATCAAATATCGATGCATAAATGAGTAATCATATTAGAACTGAAAAATAATCTGATCATCTATAGGAACTCATCAATGTACAAACCCCATCTCATCCCATCACTAGGATTTTCCACAATTCTTGATCATCTTTCATCATTTGGCAGTACTTTTATAGAATCATTTCGCCATCATTTCATCCCATCATTGACTAATACATTGCTTATCCCATCATAAAGCCAAACAATGAGCCACATTTAAACATATAACAACCACCAATCAATGCATGAATGAAAAATCATTTTAGAACAGAAAAATGAGCTGATCATCTATAGGATCTCTTTAATGTAAAAACACCATCTCATCCCATCACTAGGATTTTCCACAATTCTTGATCATCTTTCATCATTTGGAAGTACTTTTATAGTGTCATAAAGCCATCATTTCATCCCATCATTGACTAATACATTACTTATCCCATCATAAAGCCAAACAATGAGCCACATTTAACACATATAACAACCATCAATCGACGCATGAATGAACAATCATTTTGAACAGAAAAATGAGCTGATCATCTATAGGATCTCTTTAATGTACAAACACCATCTCATCCCATCACTAGGATTTTCCACAATTCTTTATCATCTTTCATCATTTGGAAGTACTTTTATATTCATCCACTCTTTCTTATTTGAGTTTTAAGTGTTTGACCCCTCATGAGGCTATCTCTCAACACCCAAAGGACACAAAATAGTAAGCAAGTACATACATCCTTCTAATGAAACCAATCAATGAGAGTATACCACATTAGCACAAGTGCAACACTTGCTTTCAAATTGATAGGTTAGATTAAAACATGATTCATAGAAGTGTTTTTCCATACAAGTTGACGGGTTGTATAACAACATGATGCATAGAGGTGATTTTTCCCATATAACAGGAAACAAACTGTTCCTCGTTTAATACATTTGCACTCAAAATTCATAAATTTACGATAGTTTTCAGCTAGAATAGGATTATAATTCCTCAACAATGGTGATGACCCAAAAACATTACATTACCAATCAACAATCCATGATTGGTGAATTATCAATCAACTTTTACTTATTACTACCATGATAAATTATTGCAACTCCATACTTCGTCAATTTATATCATAAAACCTAACCTTCAAAGTTACACGTCATCTCATTAACAAATCTTAAAACATTCATTGCTACTAGTATCCACTTTCCAGCAATCATATCAAGTGGCATCATTTCTTTTTTAATAAATAAATAAATTTTGAAAAAACAAAATACAGACAAAACGAAATCTCAAAGCACACTCACAAGACCAATTCGCGGTGGACGGACTCCATTTCTCCGCTGGGCGCGCAACCTATCAAGCCCAACACCATGTAAACCAGGACGCGGCACGAATCTCAAACGAGTACCAAACTTCACAGCTTCTCTGACCGGCCGTCTCACCTCACTCCCAAACACAGACGCGATCGAGCTCTGAAGAACCATCGACGCCATCGCAAACCCGAAAACGGCAAGAAACATCATGAAATAGAGCAAGTAAGTACCTCTAAACGGAAATAACGAAAACAGACCCTTGCGATTCGAGCGATTATTAACAGCGGCGGTGCCGTTGGATTGCCGATTGCGGGGCGCGTAGTGGTGGAAAGCTGTCTTGACCTGGCTCTTACTCTGACAGTGGTTAGGGTTACGCTTGAAGCGCAAACGATCGCGGATCGAGTGAAAGCTGAGAAGGCCTGTAACGGTGTTGTTAGTTGCAGCATTTCCATCGTCGGAATCTGGAGGGATGGATGCTCGGCCCATGGCGATCGGAGCAAAATTATAATAATTGGATTTGCTTAGAAAAAAAAAATGATCGAAGGTAGATTTGTTTGGCTAATTAAACAAAATATGGGAGATTGTGTTCGCTTTGTTTTGTTTACTCAGTCTTGTTGGGAGTGTTTTATAGTATTACAAGTGAAATCTTACGCAGACGGAACTTGCTGGCGCCAATTTGGGAGGACTTTTTTGGTCATTTTATTTCTTTATTTGTTTACATCAATTTTGTCCTCTAGATATTTTCTTCTTTCATTTATTTAAGTTAAATAATTTTGAGCATACCCATTCCACTCATAGGATTATTGCAAACTAAATTTTTCATCAACTAATTATTAAAAAATAAAATATTTATTTATTTATTAAATTTTATTATTTTTATAAAAAATAAAATTATTATTTATTAAAATATTTAAAAAATTAAAAATTTATCACATTTGTTTCCTATGTTTAAAAACTAATAAATTTTTTATACTTAAAATTTGAAAAACTTATATTTCTCCTCTAAAATTTTCCCCGCATGCTATTAACGATTGGAAACGACAACGATAACAACATTTTCGTTTTCTCTCAACTTCTCTGTCAATCTCGTTTTGTTCTTGGCCAATCTCATTTGATGAAAGTCAGAGATGAAAGAGGTTTTTCATCTTCGTCTTTATTGAGATGAAGACAAAAAACAGTCTTCATCAACCAGTTTTTTTGGTTAATAATAGTAAAAAATATAGTGGATTTAAAGAAAAACTGAGAGAGAGAGAAAACACTGTCGACAATAAAGGTTGAAAAAATTTTAAAGAAAACTATTAATTTTTTAAATTTTGAAAGAGAAAAATTTATTAAATTTTTAAACTTAATAATTAAATATAATAAATTTTTAATTTTTTTAAATATTTTAATAAATATAATTAAATTTTTATTAATTAACCAGTGCAAAATTAGCTTTGGGTCAAACGTTGGGTGGAACCAGTTATTTGGCCTCTTTGAATTACTCAAAAAGAAAGATGGCCTGTGAAACCTTTTGATTGGCTTCAATTTTAAGATTGACTTATCCACTATTGTCACAATCACGTCATATTTCACATTCAATTTGATGATAGATATCTAAATAACTACCGTGTTTGATATGTTTAAGTTTATATTTAAAATCTCTTTTTTATGTGGCCGTAAGTGCTTGTTTTAATATTGTTAAATACATATTGATTGATGAATTAAAAAAACTAAATTATATCTAAAATTGTATTAATATTTATGCTACTCGAATCATGTATTATATATAAAAAGTATAATTTTTTATATTATATATTAAATATCATATATAATTTTTAAAAAATAAAAATAATTAACAAATTATCATTTTAAAAAATATTACATTTTTAAATGATTAAAAATTTATATATACATCTTTATTATATCATCATTTTTTTTTAAATACATCAATTCATATTAATAAAATATATCATATTATACACATTTTTTTTAATATATACCATATATTATAAGATATTTGATTATTATGGTAAGATTCCATCCACCACTTAACACAGCCTAATCATTCTTGTTTAGAAAATGACCGGGTGCTCACGGATGGACCCTAATCGGCTCGCACCTTTGGTCCAATACCAAGTACATATTTTTGGTCCATTTCATATCTGCTGACCAGCCGAATTCACCCAAAAGTACTAAAATTGTCACTGTAATCCTTTCAAGTAACCATTTTCATAGCCATTTCACAACATTTCATTCAACTCCAATTCATCGATGGAGCTTTTAATGTCATTTATTGATATTTGTTTTAGGTACTACATCATTTCGTGATAATACATTCTTTTATTTAGAACATATCGTTTCGTTTATAACTTTACAAGAAGATAAAAACTTGTATTGCCTTTGTAATTTACTCATCGTTAGGAAGAGATTCAAGAAATTGCCTTACTTTGTGCCGTTCGTCCTCCGTGAGATCAAAATCGTCATCACTCAACCTCTTCTGTAGGGCTAACTTGACACTTGTTGCATCATCATCAATGACCTGTGTACATCGTATAAACAATGGGAAAAACTATTTATCGTTACCAGTAACCAAAACTATTCTAAATTATAGATTATAGAATTAATGCTACTTTTTTTCCCACGGTAATAAGAAATCCCTTTTTTTTTTTGGTGTACTTCACCAAATCCTACAATGATCAAGTAGTTTCATCGATAAAATCACAGCTCAAACTATGTTCTAGTCTTGGTATTAATAATTATATGATTTTTCTGCTGGTCGCTTGAGCCAGATACAGGAAACTTACATCAACATAGTTGTTGACATGGCCATCTTTGTTGGGAGAGGTACGTTGTTCATCATTGTTGCATAGCCACTTGCCGTCAACAATATACTTGTACTCATAGTGTCCTTCCTGTAAAACCAAGAGTTATTGTTAGTCAATGTTGATGGAATATATAAATCTCACATTGGAAAGGGAAAAAAATTTGAAAGGGTATATTATATAATAGGTATCCAAGTTAGATTGATTTAAATCATTTTAATAATTGAAATCCAAAACATGTTAAAAACCCATAATTAATAAACATGTTGATCCATGTTCCAAGTTCAAAGAATCCAAGATTTCTAACAAATATCAAGATCATAATGATCCTTAAAATTAGAACAACTCTGGCATATAATTCGGTCTTCTCACCAGTTTCTATCAAATGTATAATTAACAAAGAGAGAGAGAGAGAGAGAGGGAGATGCACTTACCGGAAGTTCCTTATTCATAATCCAAAGACCTTGTTTTTCATCGTACGTGAGAGGCAATCTCTGAGAAGAGTCACAAAATATCATAATAGAAAAGGTTATAACACCGTATATGATGTACATGTGAAAATATAATGAATGGTTCTCTTAAAAATTTATCTTGCTTCTTGTTCTGCATAAAAATCAAGATTTCAGTTAAAAAGATGCATTCTTCCGCAACCTAGTGTCACTCTTCATATTTTCCTCTCCTAAAGCATGCAAAATGATTCTCTTATTTAAGAGGATAATAATAGATAGAAAATCAATACCTGGCCCCATCCTATATCCAGTCCAGATATTTCCACAGAACTGCAATTTTTATTTTTCCATGAAAAGGTGATAGGCTTCTTTCTGAAGCCTGTAAGCTTTTAACAAAAGGATAATGCAGATTAGATTCAGAAAAATGTCTACACACTTCAATGCTTCTTGAGCATGTATTGACACTTGTGACATTAAAAACTAAATGTGACTCACAATATCAGCAGTTGCATATTTTATAGCATCCAGTTTTGGGAAGCATGAGCGCTCACTCTGCAAGAGACAAAAAAAACCAAGCTACTTCTGAGAAGGTGAGAAGATGCTGTGTTTATAAAAACAGAACTGTGGTTCTTTATTTTTTTTTCTTTCATCCCAACAACAAAAATAAGAAATTTGTCAAAAATGATTACTTCTGTCGTGTTAACATCAAAATTGACATCATACTTTATAAAATAACTTATGCCCAATTATTCTTGATGAGGAAAAGCAAAGTAATTGATTTCCATGAAGAAATAAGTATCCTGTCTACACAAGTATTATGTAGTGTGCTTTCATCAATAATAAATCAGTTCATGCTCAAAAAAACAATGTAGATTCAATAGTTGAGTTATTAGTCATTGTGATAATAGGGACGTATAGAAATGAGGACAGAAGTAAATGAATAAGCAAGGTACTAATAATTGTTGGATTATTTTCACCATTTATCCAAATCTTGCAAAAATAGATTAAGTAACATACAGGAATTGAACTCACTTATGGATATCTCACTATCAGTAATTTGAAAGAAAGGTATAACGATGAAGATCATGCTTATTTGAACTGTTATTTATTTTTAAGGAAACTTGGGATGTCATTCATTTGTCTTGGTTCAGGATCTCATACTGTTAGGAGTAGATTACTTTTATCCCAGTGGTTTTTTATAACTTTTTATGTAAATCTAGAACAAGTTTATGATTTATAACAGGTATTATGTCCTCTAATCTGACTCTTTTAACTCCTAGACCGACTAGTATAACAGGTATTTTTCCCTACATTACATCATCTCAAAATATCAGAATCATGAAACCTAAAATACAGACTACTCGTTCAAGTTTCAGAAACCACTTGTCAGTACTTTTAAACTTTGCAACTATCCAAACAAAAAAAGGATAGTTAAGAGTACACACTAAATTCTATGATATATTAAAAAAGCAAATGAAATGTAGAGTTACCAGCAGAAGTCTGTGAGCTTCACTCAGTCTATAGCCTTGAATCCAGAACATGTATGCCAACTGTAGTTTACAACCAAGAAAGTATATCTATATTAGTAGAAATAAAAAGCAGCATGCATATGTGTGAGAGCTAAATCATGAAATCCTATCACCATATATAAATAAGGATTGCAAAGCTCCTATGTATCCATACTTGAATGTCATGGGAAGCCTCTAATGAGTTTCCAGTACTTAAGAGGAAAATATATATGTTTAGCGAGCACTAATGGTCACATTCATCTTAGCCTTCTATAATTTTTTTCTACATCATAATTCTGTATGCTCTTTCAAGAGCTCAAAGGATAATTAGCCATGCATCGACAACTCATTTGTGTATAAGCATGAAAATTGACGAGCATAGTGCATAACCTACAGTGAAGTAATGACCATGTATTTGATTTGAAGCATGAGATTTATAATGTACTTCCTTCACTGCTTGCCATTGAGATTGCTAGGACGAAAGGTCTTCAATGCTGTTTTTAGTCCATTTCATAGCAAACAAAGATGCAAATGTGTAGGCCAATAAAATTACTTAATAGGTGACATTTCTTAGAATGGCTGAACTCACCCATTAAGGGATGTACAATCAAACACATTGAAAAAGAGAAAAGCTCTTAATAGGCATGAAAAGTTAAGATGCAGAATATAATCAGCAGATCTGCTAGAGTTTAAACAAAAGTCACAATGGATGCAAGCCCCCAACTTTGGAAAAAAAAAAAAAATAGAATATCTTTCATATCATCAATGAAGCACGACAGATTTTCATTATTGAAATGACAACTACTAGGCAGCAGGAAAAAAAGTCAAAGACAAAGGCAAAGATGTTGAGCAGTTTGCATTTCCTATGTAATTCAATATTTTTTATTTTGATTTCTTGCAATGATCTGTGAAACTAAACATTTGAACAGTGAAATACAACCAAATACAAAATCTAGGGCAATCTACAATGTTTCACAAACCTTTTGGAATATTACTTGTAAGTACAAAACTTTTTCCCTCGTACAATTCAAATTTTGGGTTCACCAACTACAAGAATTTTCTAAGTGAAGATCAATCCATAGTCATGGATGATAAATATGATTGAGAAATTATAGGTACAGAGGAAATGATGCTTGGTAATAATTTTTAAGGTCTCAGCTGATCCATACCATGACGGCAGGAGCTCTTCCTAGTCCAGCAGTACAATGCACATATGTAACACCTCCATTTCTCTTGATGGCTTTGTACAATTTACCAACCACAGCTGGAAGCCGCATCCTCAAATCAAATGAATCAAAGTCCCTGCTACGCTAAAGATAAGGATTTAGAACAAGTAAAAGACTGCACTATGCAAAAAGGTAGCTATACTTCAGTGAGTGCACGTGCAAATAAGTACATATATGTTTGTACATACATGTATATACACCTATTTATGAATTTTCATACTGATTTACTGGTTAGTACAATAATTGCAATGAACTGATTTGAGAACAAACTAAAAACTGCATAATTGGAGCACTTCATTCCTCACCAACCATGAGGTGGTTACAACCTATAGAATAGATTAGTATAACTTTAGTAATGAGTTAAACAATTACATTTAGAAACTAATATATTAATTTTCTTAAAAAAATTCTGATTGAAAAACATGTAGAAGGAAAAAAAAAGGTGAACTTGGGGTCATGACATAGAAACCACACTGCTGGATTACAGAGGCATAATGATAAAGCAAACACTTTCTAATGACTAACCTTATTTCAGCACGCAAGTGTTGCGTGTCATCATATGTCTTGGCATGCTCCTGAATGGCATTGATGTCAACTCCAAAATATCTAGAAGCACTTGTGAAGGAATTACAGCAATTTGTTCGGTCATGTAATCATGTCGAAAGGTTGCATTTAATGCTTAAAAATTTATATTAACAAATGAAAGTCCATAAAAAAGGATTAAATTTGGGTTAACATACATTTAGATATAATCTAAAACAAATTTAAGGATACTCCAAATCTGGATCTTGTTGCAAGCAAAATATGGTTTTCACTCCAATTTGATGAAGCTTGTCAACATCTTCAGGAGTCTACAGTTATGACAAAGAAAATTGAATATCAGATTACCATCCTAGAAAGAATATAATTAATCCCTATATAGAAATTACAAATGATAGACACCTGTAGGCAAGATCCCACAATCAAGTCTGGACGAATGAAGTTGTAATTCATTCCTAGTTCATGCCTATAGGTCAAAACTGCATCAAAATACATTAAAAAAGACCATCAGCAACACCAACAGACACTAACAAAACAAATATAGATGTGTTAGATAAAAAAGATTTTGAAGAATATGTCCATTGTAATAACAACACACACGTAAAATCAATCCCCCATAGCATATGAAATAGGCCCCCAGAACAGTATATAAAATAAATACCTGATGAATCAGATGAGAAAAAGTTTCTTCATTAAGCACAAACTTAATACTTCTTTCTTTCTTTCTTTTTTTTTTTTTTTTTTTTGAATATCTGTAGTAATAATATGCCATTTATATGGAACATGCCCTGTTTACCGTAAAGTCTCCACAACTTACTCAATGTCAATGTTAAAGTGTATGTGTAAACTTACCTGCACCCATAGCTTCTGTCATGTTATTACTATAGATATCAGATTTTTCCTCCTTCAATTCAGAGTTGTTCATCTCTTTACTTGATGTAGATCCAGAAATTGCCTGTAAATGAACATGGTCAGCAATCCGCCACAAGAATTTGTTCATACATAGTCAAGGGTCAATAAAATCATACACTACTAATAATTCAGGGCAACCACCTTGCCTAGCATACTCTTCAAGGTACTGGTATAAATCAATGTTTTCCAAACTTCACAGGGACTTAAACACTACAATAAAGGGCTTATTTTATTGGCAAACAACAGCTATACAGCACTGCAGGTTTTGGTCTTTTTTATAAAATTGTAGTCAACCATATATTAATACAAAATGATGAACACTCTGGAGCAAAGTTTCCACTTTACCATGCTTTATTAGAAAATGAAAGTTAGAATTTTTCAATTGCATTGTATAATCATAAATTAACAATTCACACATACACACACCGAAAAAAAAAAAAAACTATAGTCTGTTTGACAATAAAATATGACAAGAATAAACAAAACAGAACAAACTAATGGATATTCCCACAAACTCCATTACGGTTCGGTAATATAGACAAATTGAAATGCGTCAAAAGAGACCTACTCACTTTCCCTAAGAAGTGCTACTAATGGGGAGCTGACTGAAATTTACATATAATATATATACATTAATCTTAGTGACGAAACAACCTAAAAAAGAACCGCAATAGCGATTCAAAGCTAATAATACTTTTCTTAAAAAAAAATTGAAACTTAGTATTTCTGTAAGTTACCTTAACGGCTAAACTTGGATATAGATCAACAGAGTTCATCATTCCCTGCAACAAACCAGCTAGTCCATGAAACACAAATACACGTACACAAAACAGTAAATTTAAGCATAGACTGAAGTAAAAAGAGTGTACCAGTGAATTAAAAGAGCAAGGAGACTTTCGTTTATTGAATTTGCAGCTTTGCAAAGGTAAAGCTGAGGATCTGAAATTCAATCAAAAACTAATTAACGAAAATGAAGATATGAGGAACAAAAATTAAAGAATCATTCATGAAATCAAATAGAAAACCTCAGAAGATTCTGTAGACAGTTCATTTGATTTAGAAATATCAAAGAGTAAATCTCGTAAATGTAAATGTGTTACTTTTTGAAGTGATATTTTTGGGTGGGGGCACCTTATAAAGCCTTGGATCTAACCGGCAAAAGAGGATCGGCTTTTGAGAGATTCTCCAAAATGCCATTTTTTAATTTATTTTAATTTTCCCTTTTGTCACGTGACCAAAGATATTTTTGGATGATGATTGACTCGTGAGTCGTGTCGTGAACGCGATTTTTCAGCCGCTATGCATTTTTAAAATATAATTTTAATATGAAAAAAAATATATAATTTTATTTTATTGCATTTTTTATACAAAATTTAAAACTAAATATTTACTTTATATAATCATAATTACCAAATAAAGCCAATATTGTTATGTTGGATTAAATTATTATTTTTGCTGAAATTTTACATAAAAATTCGTCTTAAAATAGTAATAATGTATGTATTTAGTAAACTGGGAGCATTGAGTTTGCTTTTCAATGCAAATACTCCACTATCATTGTTAATATTGTCCCAAATTGGAAATAGAATTTGCAATAAAAATATGCCATGAAGGTAATATTAATGTCATGAATAGTCAAAATTTAGCTCTAGAACAAATTTATTTTAGTCTAATATAGTTTTAAACAAAAGAAATAAATGCAGCTTAAACATAATGTTTTTCCTATACAATAAGTTATTTTTCATAATCTTCGTAATGTTAATAAAGTTGAAAGTAGTTCCTCTCATGATTTTTATTGAGAAATTAATTAATTAAATTTAATTTTTTAAATTAAGTTATACATTTTTAACTCACATTTTTTGCATTTAAGATATATAATCAAGACCTAAACTTACTATCTGTTTTACCCTCCTCCTTTTGTGGGGTTTCGTAATTTTGTTTAATTATTTAATTAATTTAGTTATAGGATTTTTTTGCAAGTCTAGGTTTTTGGGCAATGGCTTTGCGCGTGAGCACTCATGCAAGTGGTGATAGGTGCAACATCAAGCGGTAAGGTCGACAACAGTGGGCAGGATTGGTAGCGGCAAAGACGACAACAGTGGGCAAGATTGACAACTAAAAAGCCTTGCAACCATCTTTTCATCTTGACCTCACAAAACGATGAGACCAACCACTTAGAGAGGACAGAATCGTTATGATCCAACTCAAACATGATCACTCGAAGTACAATGGATGCAGGCAGCACGACAAGGTTTCTCATCTTGATCTCTCACAACAGCTAAACTAGACACTTGAACCAAAAGCTCCTTCACCTTATAAATAAGTGTTTCACAAACGTAACTACATAACAAAATCGGGATAAAAAAATATTCGTGATAAAAGTTATGAACTTTGAGGGTATCTTAGAGCAACAGGATATCAATGATACATTTTTCTAAATTTGAGTGTCCATTTAACAAAATGTAAAAGTTGTTATCCAACTTATAAATTTAAAAGCCTTAAGGATGATTTATGATATTATAAATTTGGAAACCTTAAAAGGGTAGTTTGTGATATTCCCTCAAAAAGCTATACCAAAACACAAAATGTTTAGCAATTGAAGTCAAGATCCAAACCAAGCCAAGCTCTTTATTGATGCCAAATTCACCTACTTATTCTATTTCAATGAGTAAAGAAAGGAAAAAGATGAAATCAACAATGAAAAACTACCTGTGTTAAGTTACATTATACTAATATATTGCAATATATAATTGACTAAAATCGAAAATGTCTTGTAAAGGACTCAAAAAGTTCATTTGTACTGTGAGTTCTGGTGATTGAATCTAGCAAGTGGTCACATATCCAATGGTCCAAATTCATTCCACATGTTTTGATCGTCGGAGGACTGTGGATCGCCCAAAAAGGCTCCGATCTTTGGTTTTCCAGGTTGGCTTGACGGGAGGGGGAACTTCCAGAATGAATCAGAATTCTGGAAGAATATGTAAAATGCAACAGCTGATGCCAGGAAGAGCCCTAGAAGCAGCACGTAAATCTGCCACTCTGCACAAAACAAAAAGAAAAATGTTATGGACACCAAGTATTGAGAGGTGAGAGTGAGAGCGAGAACAAAAGGAGAAACCTTTCCAATCTGCTGGAACATTTAGCTTAGTAACCAAAGCCCCCCATTCATTCGAAGTAGTTAAAACCACCCTGCGAAAAAGCACCCCACCGGGGAAAGAGTTAATAATCAAGCACCAAAATGGAGGAACCATAAATACAGAAATTGGTAGTAATCTACAACTGAACATGGATATCATGGGATAGTTGTGGTTATACATATAAAAGTCCAATGGCCAAAAACGTATTTTAAAATTAGACACTTCTGATCTGTTTCCTTTATTGTTTGACTACACCTTAAAAGAGCTTTTTCTAATTCTATAGAAGTTTTAACATTTTGGAAAGGCTCAAATTTTGGGCTCAGCAAAGCTGGCAATAAAATTTTCGATAAAGTTCAAAAGATCCTTACACATCAGTTCTATTGACAGCCAAACAATCAATAGCTTTCTATTAACTACTCTGTAACAAAATATTACAGAAAACTTCAACTGTGATCCAGACAGATGAGTGGAGATCCTGTTAAGATGTAAGGATAACTCAAGCAACATTTATGCAGAGGGAGCATAATTCCATCATAAATTAACGACGAAGAGTGAAAAATATAAGTTTCTGAAATTTAAAAATTATGAGTTTTCAATCCCCAATTATATAGAAAACCATATAGTTCTGAAGTGCGGACTTAAATTCAGACCTTCTTTGGTGAGTCTAATTATAAACATGCATGCTTATATAGGATTAATAGCAAAAGTCTAAATAAACTTGTAGTTAGAAAAGGAGGTTTGAACTTTAAGTTAGCATTTTAGATCCACCATATCTATGTAGATCTAATCATTTGAGACTTACCTTTCACTGGGACAGAACTCTAGCGATGTAATTCGAGTACCCAGGTGTAGCCTCTTACTCCAGTGGCAGATTTCCATTTTCTTTATATTAACAGCACAAATGTCACTATCTTTGCTTGCCCTACCATAAAGAAAAATCCAAACATATAATTGAAAGTACTCTCACAAAAGAAAACGGAACACAAACAACATTCTAAGGCAATGTCAAATAACAGCTCCATCAACATGATTTTGTGCCTCAATATAATAAATAATCACAGATATTAACATTTCATAATTAAGACCAGCAAATAAAATTCATATTTTGTTAATAGGAACATAAAATCTAGATGATTGCAACTTCTATTTCAAATGAATATATTTGAGTGCTTACAAAGCAAGATACTTCCCATCCCTGCTGATGGACATTATGGATGCAGGTTTCCTAAGCAGCCTCTTATGCCCAATTTTATTCCATGTACTTATGTCATAAACTGCAACAACATGTTTATCACCTGTTGCATAGATATGAATACAGATCAATATACAATCAATGACTCTTTCTAATGTTTCCTTCAATAAGAGATGAATATACCTGTTTGAACAGTGCAAAACAAAAATGGTTTTGTCCCATCCTTAGAGAATCTACACAATTCAATCTTCTCATCCTGCCAAGAAACAATACCAAATATGACAAAAATGCAAAGCGAACTACAACAATATGTCAACACATTGTTTGGCCAAATAAACCTACCGAGTTACGAGTTAAAAAGGTCCATGGTACACCATCTTCTGTCTTCCATATTCTAGCCGAACCATCAGTAGATGATGAAACTAAATACTCTGAGTCTAAGCTGCAGTACAGGAGACAAACAAGGCCAAGAATTTCAGCTTCTATAGATGAAAAATGTCAAACTTCAAACAATTTTTCCTTCAAATGCACTTATTTTATTACATTATCAAAATATTAATACACAAAATTCCACACTCCTTCAAACCATTCCCATCAAGGAACGTAGTAAAGAATCCCTCTGCTTTATTAGTCTACAACGCTTGTAGCACAGATTAGCATTAGAAATTATGTCATGTACATGATACACAAACAAATAAGCACCAATCCTACCTAAAATCCATATCCAAGATCGATTTGTGTGCTCTTGGTTTATCTAAAATAACACGCAGACTTGGCCAATGCAAGATTTTGAGATGCCCATCCTATTGTTGAATAAAGGATGTCAGAATATACATGCTTCACAATGTAACAATTGACTTGTGAATGTTTAAAAATTGCATTAATGGAAAGAATCATTGCAATAATAGATCAAACGATATATTCTTGCTTACCACTTAACTGGCAGATTATAATAACATAACAAAAATTCTACATTATTACTTACCACTCCACCAGTGGCAAGCCTAGATCCATCAACACTAAAGGCAAGGCATTTCTGTGGACCAACATCTTCAAGCGGAGGCATTGTTTTGGCCAACAACTTTAGATTCGTTTCACGGCCATTTATCTCAAAGAATCTGAATGTTATAGGAACAATTTTAGTGTGCATTTACACCATCTTGGAGAAATACAAGGATTGCTAATTTCACTAGCCTGACTAGCCCATAATTCCGCAGAGAGAGAGTGAAGTGGGGTGGAGAGAGAAACAAAACAACATAGTGTAACAAGTAAAGTTCATGACATATGTGAAAAAATGTCATCAACAGTATTGATGACTAGGTATGATTATAGAAAAGCTGTCAATAAAATTATGGGATTAATAACATATGAAGAATATTACGAATCACATATAAAGAGAAAATACTTGTAAATATGTAATTCAGTCTTTGTGTAACCCTGTCAACATACAAGTATGAGAGAAAAATCAACTAGCAGACAAATCACAAAGGTACAAAAGTACAATCACCAAGTAATTTGACACTTAATAGAGTTCAATGACACTACTCACAACCATCCCAACCGATAGATAGACCTATCCATATAACAAGAGTTTAAAACACTCTTCCTTACATCTTAATAGACCATTTTAGCACTCACACACTGTTCGTTCTCTTAACTCTAACCTACAACTTATACACAAATTTACAAAATGCATTTCAAAGAAAATACCAATAGACAAGAAAACATATGTTTAAGTAAATCTTTTCCCAACATACCATTCTACAATTATTAACTCGTCACAGGTAGCATTAGAGTCAGCATTTCTCTCTTAAAAAAGAATAAATTAACTCAACAATGATTGCTCCACAACAAAAAAAAACATTTCCTTGTCCGCACTTATCTATAAGTTAAAGACACATCTAACAACAACCTTAATAAAATAGATAAAATGAATTCATTTCACTAACCTTATTAAGCTACAAAAAAGATAAACCTCAGATAAACAATTTGAAAATACTCACTTATCACATATTCTCGCAAATTATATGCCTAAAACACCAATCTTAGTTTGCTTAATACATAAATCACTTCTTATCATGAAAAATTGACATTTTCTTTGCAATTACAGAATAAAAACAAGATTGTAAACTTCATATTTAAGTATAAAACCCACAATAATATTATTAATCAATTTTTAAACAACTGAGGTCAATGCTAACCCCCACAACACCCCCCCCCCCCCCCCAAAAAAAAAAAAAACTTACTTGCAGCCGCTGTTTGTGGTGGAGCAAACGAAATCATCACCACTTGGGTTCACAGTAATAGTCAAAGGATCACCTTCATATTCTTCAAACACATAAGTCACCTTCACAACACAAACGAAAAATCAAAACGATATACATATTTTTAATTTTATTTTATGTTTTATCATAAGGGTCTATTTCAAAAACATATTTTTACCAAAGGAGCGGTTGACATGGAGGTCGTTTTGGGGTCAAAAGAAAAGATTTCGAGCAAAGCTGGAGAGGAATGAAGCCGCCTAGACTTGCCCACCACCACCAGGTTCACGTTCTCGGGTCGCTTGATCCACGACCCGCATGTCACGGATCCCCCACCCTCCATTCGAAGTAGAAAATCGGGTTTTAGTTTTTCTGTTGGAACCTTTTTGTAAAACTGAAAGTGGAAACAGAGTCCGAGAACGGAACAAGAAGAACTTGGAGAATTTATGGTTGAATTGCAGGCGAAATTGCCATTCGTTGAAAACAATCTTTCTGTTTTTGCTTTTTCAAAAAGTACAACACTGCAATGCGCGATGTACGATATGTATAAAGCGTGTTCTTTTTCCAACCTGTGAAATTGGGCCTTAGTTATGTACTGGAGATATTAATAATAATTGATTTAGAGATATTCTTTGAAGGGTAATATCGTAATAAAATAAATAAATAATCCAAAATGAAAAATTAGGACAAGTGTAGGTGGGTCCCTTCAAGTGGAGGAATTAAACAATGTCACCGTCAACTCTACTCATTGTGGAGTTTTAGGATATTCGGGTTTGGATTCCGCGGATCTCTAGGCACCCAAATAAAGTCCGACATCCTTTCTTGGTTGGCATCATTGTGGGATTGAATATGAAAGATTTTTCTTATTAATTTTTTTTATATTTGACATAAATAACAAAATTTCTTTTTTTTGTTGGATGAATTTAATAATGGAAAAGAGAATAACTTAAAAATTTATTAGTGTCACCTGGAGGTTTGATAGGAAACACTCTCATTTCAAAATTATATAATTAAATATTATTTTATAAATAAATTTATATAATTTATTTATATATATAATATGTTATTCTTAAATAAATATTTTGCACCGTACGGAGCAATACATTTGACAGACAAATCCTCTGATTGGGGTTGTCAGCGTCGTTTTTCAAAATTGGAAGGAAAAAGGTTTTGCACCAACTCTAGGGGTAATTTCTTATTTGGACCGGTTCAATTTCCGGGCGGATCAGTACCCGTATGGATGCCCCATTTAATTTTTAAACAGGCCCAATAAGTAACGGCTTCCCTCTCCAGAACTATTGTAAGCCAGCCTGCTGCCTTCACACTTGCAGAGCAAACCCTAAACCCTACGATTTCTCTGATCTTAGGAAAACAAGTCACAACCCTTTCAATTTTTGTTCAAATTAAGACCTCAGTTTACTCTCGTTGTTTGTTATTTCCGTTATTATAGAACACTTCTCAAAGCCGCAAAACATCTTTTTAAAGCTACTTATTTAGTGAGTCTTATTTGCATTCTGAGTTAAATTCTTTATTGGATTTTTTATTTTATTTTTTTTCCAAAAATTTGATTTTTTTTTTGTTTGAGTTTGATTGCGCTTCGTGGATTTGATGTGTTACCTAGTCGAAACTTTGATTTCTTTGCATATTTTAGTGTCTGAGGTTTTGTAGTCTGCAAGTTTATAATATTTGGATTGTTTTATAATATATGTGTTTATTCGGAAAATGAGATTCCAATTGCAGTTGTGCTGTATTAATTCGAAATCATCTTAAAACTCTGCAGATTGACTCGGAAATTCAGAACCGGAGAGATGGGTGTGAAAGAAGAGAATGATGTTCGTGAAACTATTCTGCCTCCAATTGAACAGGTTTCTGGAATTGATTTAATTTTTGTTTATTTTAAAGTGCTTATTCTAACTTGTTCCTGATTTTATTTAGTAGTGTTTGTTTATTACTAAGTGAATGATAAAAATAAAATTTTCTGCGGCTTACATAGAGATAAAGAGTTTTTCAAGAATTTCAACATTTTGAGTCAAATGTAGACAGTTTGTAGAGTTGTATAGAATATGTAGTGCCTTTCCGGGGCTATTTTGTTACAATTTGATTTTTTTTAAGACAATGTTTGTAATGTCTGCTGCTGGATTTCTAAATAAATAGGTACTAGTTTTAAGTTGATTGGGTTGATGCTTTATTGTTGGCTTATCTTTGATACTGAAGGAGCTCCAATGTATCTCTTGTTCTCGTCATGCCCATATTTTGGATTGATTTTGAAACCTTGAGTTTTGGGCATCCATTTTATTTTATTTTAGCAAACTTAATTTTTATATTCCCCTTCTTTGCTTCCATCTCCTTGTTTTTGAAATTGGAGATATGTGGCCTAGCTCCCCGAGGCAAAGGCTTTTTTAACTTCTTTTGCTGATCTGAGCTGTCTGTGAAAAACACTTTCATTGGTTTTCAGAAAGCAATTGAAATTTTGGCAAAGGGAAAAACTAGATATCACATTTTATCTTTCATTTATCTTCTTTCTTGGTGTTTTAGTTGCAGTATATATGACTTTTCAGTTTACTGTCTAGATTTCTTATAGTTCCATTTGAATGAATTGTTTGCAGGAGGTCTCTGATGAATTAGATACTAAGGTGAAGAAATATCTTAGAGGAGAGGGTGCTAATTTGGAGGTATGAAATTACTAATTGAGATTTCTGTGCAGATGAATTCTTTTAGGATCTCAGTATCACAAGCTATTTATTTTTGTAGGTTTTACAAGACAAAAAATTAAAGGGCCAACTTGCTGTTAGAGAAGAATTATTTGGAAAATCTGCCAAAGCTGCTGCCAAAGTTGAAAAGGTAATTTTTTAATCTTATCTGATTTGTTAGCCTATTATTATCATGTGTCAAATTTTGTCAAGGATTCTATGTTAACTATTTATATTTTCTGGTAAAAATTAATTGTCAATTTCCTCCAAAGAAACTTGTTTTTTTAATCATCCAAATAGTAATCTGTTTTTGTTATCTTAATAATTCTTGATTTCTGGTTCTGTGTTTCAGTGGCTTTTGCCCAGTGAGGGAGGCTATTTGGAGGCTGAAGGAATAGAAAAGACATGGAGAATCAAGCAGGAATCAATTGCTCACGAAGTAGATATCCTAAGCTCAAGGAATCAATATGATATAGTGTTGCCAGGTTGGTGCATCTTGGTTTATTGTTTTTCTATGATTTATTGCTTCTTGAAATTTTGTTTGACTCATGATTTATGTCGAGAGACTGTCCTCATCTTGCTGTAAGGAGAACTGTATAGACAAGTATAATTAGATTCCTGCTCATCTCATGCAGACCTTGGTCCCTATATTCTGGATTTTACTGCAAGTGGTCGGTATATGGTAGCTGCTGGACGCAAGGGGCACCTGGCAATTGTGGACATGAAAAATATGAACCTAATTAAAGAAATTCAGGTATGTTCTGATCCACTAAAGCTGGCATGGTTCTGACAGATACTAACATGTAGATGAGCTGTTATATTCTGTTGAGAAACTAAATGCTGAGCTTATACATCAAGAAATTTCATATTATTATGCAAATCTGTACTTGAACGATTAAAATTAGAGGTTTTGCCAGGGGTAATAACAAATTTGATACTTCTTTTCATCCTTTTTCAATTTGTTATCTTGATATTGTTTCATACCTGTTTCTGGAGTGATTACGTTTATTTGGCTATGTAGTTTTATCACAATTTTGGACTGTTTTAATGATTGATTATTGATTCCTCCAGGTTAGAGAAACTGTGCGTGATGTGGTCTTCTTGCACAATGAGTTGTTCTTTGCTGCTGCTCAAAAAAAGTATGGCTTTTGCTTCTCTCTTTCTTGTTTTCCTGAATTTCAATCTGTTATTAATCATCTTAGTATGTCGTGGCTTACTTTCAGCATTTTGTACTAGTAGTACCGAGTTTCTGTAGTGCACACTCCCACATCAATATTGACAAAGCAAGTAATCATAGCTAGCTATTATGTAGCTTTGTTTGAATGACACAGCTAAGAGTTTTAAATTATGTCAGGTATCCCTATATTTACAATCGAGATGGCACTGAACTTCACTGTTTAAAGGTAAGTTACCTTTCCTTGATTGATTTGATTTTATGGGCTCTAAAATGGTTTTTTGGAAATTGAGTACCTAAGCGTTTTCCAATTTTTTATTGTTATCTTGATTATGAAATATTTAGGTTTCATGTTTTTTCAATTTGCCCAAATAACAAAAAGAGGGTTACTTCTTTTTTCACCTCTTAGAAAAAAGAGCATTTGAAATTGTATGCGGAATCTGTCTAAAATATGGACAGTGCATCAGTTTAAATATCGCCAGTTGGGTTTTATGTAGATTTTGTGTGTGTGTACCTGTGTGCGCTTGCATCTGTTGTTTGTATTTCATGATTGCCTATTCGCTTATTCTACTGTATTGATTAATATGTATAGGTATGTGCTTTTTCACATATGCATGTAAGATATAGTGCTTTGTATTAGGTTACTTCTGAACCATAGAGTGGAAGTGTAAGCAAGGCTTCAACATATGTATTTGAAATCTAGCTTGCATTCCTTAGTCAAGATCGGGTTACTAGTTAAAACATCTGTCACATGCTTCTAAACGCAAATATGCACACATGAAGCACACTTCAGTTTGAATTTTTGTGCATTTCTATCTTCTTAGTATGTCCAAATAAAGGGAAATCAATCATAGATCTTCTCCAACATGAAAATGTCACAATTATGATCTTGCGGTAATCCATATTTGTGCAACTCACTTCTCTCAATCCATATGCTGACAGAGACTGGAGTCCAAGGCCATTGTGTTGTTGAAATTTGAATGTTTGCTAGTTATGAAAGATACATTAATTTGGAATTAATTTTGCCTTTTACATCTTGTAGGAACATGGTACAGTGCTGAAACTTCAATTTCTAAGGAACCACTTCCTCTTGGCATCTATAAACAAGTCTGGGCATCTCCATTACCAGGATGTTACAATGGGTGAGATGGTAGGAAATTTTCGGACGGGCTTAGGCTGTTCCGATGTGATGCGGGTGAATCCCTTCAACGGAGTTATTGCTTTGGGCCATTCCAGTGGTACGGTAACCATGTGGAAGCCCACCACCTCTGCTCCCCTGGTCAAGATGCTATGTCATCAAGGGCCCATATCAGCATTAACATTCCATCCTAACGGCCATCTCATGGCCACCTCTGGCAGAGAACGGAAAATTAAGATTTGGGACCTGAGGAAATTTGAGGTCCTCCAAACCTTACCGGGCCAAGCAAAGACTTTGGATTTCAGCCAGAAAGGTTTGCTTGCTAGTGGAACTGGATCATTTGTACAGATCTATGGAGATTTATCTGGATCTCAGAATTATAGCAGATATATGGGTCATTCTATGGCAAAAGGTTACCAAATAGGAAAAGTTTTGTTCAGACCATATGAAGACGTACTAGGCATAGGGCACTCCACAGGTTGGTCTAGTATTCTTATTCCAGGATCAGGTGAACCCAACTTTGATTCTTGGGTGGCAAATCCATTTGAAACATCTAAACAAAGGAGAGAGAAGGAAGTTCGCACTCTTCTTGACAAACTTCCACCTGAAACGATCATGCTTGATCCGTCTAAGATTGGTACAGTGAGGCAAGGGAGGAAGAAAGAGAAGCCAACAAAAGAGGAGCGAAATGCCGAAATGGAAGCTGCTGTTGAGGATGTCAAGAGTATTACTATGAAGAAGAAAACAAAGGGGAGGAATAAATCAAGCAAGAGAGCAAAGAAGAAACAAGACCTTGTTGTGAAAGCCAAGAGGCCTCTCCTGGAACAACAAATGAAAGAAGAACAAGCATCGTCTAAGAAGAAGCAGAAGACAAGCGAGGAAGTCGAATTACCCACATCATTGCAACGGTTTGCACGAAAGAAAACAACATGAGAATATTTATCTAGTAACCATCTTCGGAAATTCGTTTTTACCTCCCAATTTTGTGTTAATCCAACCAAAAAAATGTATTTTTAAATTATGTTAATTCATCTTACTGTTGGAGATCGTGAGGCCCTAGAAGAATCCTTTCACGTTCTGTCTTTCCCTTAAGTATCATGGGTCCTTCTCCTATGCCTTTTTTGGCTGTGAAAAATTCAGTGGGGTTACACCAGTAAAGCCGAAAAATGCCAAATGTGGAAGGGGAAAGGACTATTTCCCACCCAAATTTTAGCCTACTGTTAAAATCATATCTACCGCAAATAACAAATCTAAACACTTATTTATAGGTTAATTATCATCTAAATTTTTAATTAGAAACAGAGATAAAATTATTATTTTAATTATAAATATTAAAACTTTAAAATTTATACTATTTTTTCTCTTGAGTTTTAAAAAATAACACTTTAATCTATTATTAAAGTTTGAAAAGTTTATATTTTACCTTTAGGATTTGTTTCCTTTTTTATCTACCATCATTCTAACCAAAAGTCAATATTTATATTGTTATTTTAGTTATAAATCTTAAAACTTCAAAATTTATATTATTTTTCCTTTAAGTTTTAAAAACTAACACTTTAATCTATTTTTAAAGCTTGAAAAGTTTAGATTTTACTTTTAAGATTTGGTTTCTTCTTCAACCACCATCATTCCAATCAATAGTTGATATTTTCCACTTATCTTTCAAATCTAGTTATGAAAGACAATAAAAGCCAACTGTTCAAACGCAATAATGAAGGACAACAAAACATCATCCTTCGTTGTGTCATTTAGATGATGAAAGAGGATATTTAATCATTTTTCATTGTCACATCTGGACGATGCAACAAAGGATAACAAAACATCGTCTTTTAAAGAGTCTTTCCGATTTGGATGATGAAGGGTTATTTTTCATTGGAGAAGACTTTTGCTTCTTCTTGATCATCAATCGATTTCTTTAGCTATTGGAAATGAAAAATAGAAAAAGGAAAAAAAGTAAATTTTTTAAAGTTTAATCAAGAGAGTAAATACGAGTTTTCTAAACTAAAAAAAAAATGATATAAATTTTTTAGATTTTAAGGTTTATAGATAAAATAATGGTTTTATTCTTATTTTTAATTAAAAATTTGGAAGGTAATTAATTTCTGAATAAATATTTAAATTTTTTATACCATGTAAATATGATTCAAGTTTGGAGTAAATTTTGAGTGGGAAATTGACATTTTTCCCAGTCTGGAATTTTTAGTTTCAATGAGCTGGAATTGGGAAAACATCCAGTTGAAGTGTCGTATTCATTGAGCTTAAATAGCACAGTATCTGGCTGACCTACCGTCGAACAAATACAATTTATTTCCCTTATTTTAATCTCAGACAGTAAAAAAAAAAAAAAGCGTCAGAGGTAAATGCTTCCTCTGACAGAACCAAATTCAGTAAAAATGAGGGATCTTTTTTTAATTTTATTTGATTTTGTAAATTACAGTTCTATTATTTCATAATAATTTTAATCATTTATCAAAATATTGTAATTTAAAATAAATAACAATAATCAGTACTGCCGTCACAGGTAATTTCAATCATAGCAGATGCCTTAAAACGGCACGGTTCAGTAATTAAACTAAAGAAAACACTTCCGAGTTCATACTCCACGGTTACACACTCAGCCGAAACTCAAGCGAGTTTTCACTCATGCAAAATCATCATCTCTCCCTTAACATGAGCCTCTCATCCGTCACTCATCTTCGCTACTTTCCTAATCTAATCATCCTCCGCCGATGCCATCACCGGCGCCACCGCATACACGCGCCTGCCACCAACCTTCCGTCTCTCTCTCTTTCACCTTCTGCCATACCTTTCCCGCGCAGTGATTTCCTTCTCTATACTCACCGTTCCAAATTGGTCGGCCATACGTCTGTAAAGTGTGGAGCCGCCGGCGGTATCGGCGACTTGTTGCATGACGCCGGAGCCACTGCGATTTTACTCGCCGGTGCTTACAGTCTTGTTCTAGGTTTCGACACTCTCACTCAACGAAACGTCATCCAACAGGTGTCTCTCTCTAATCTGGATAGACTTTTAGGCTGTGGTTGGTTTTGAAAAAATTATATTATCGAAATTAGAAAATTACATTAAATATAGATTATTATATATGATAAAATTAAGTAATAATGAATAATATAAATAATTATTGTATTTAAATAGTATAATATTTTACCTTATTTTAAAATATTTTTTTTACTTTATTTGTTACCTTTCTTCAAACGCCCGGTACATTATCTTTTTGGTTTTTTATTTTAAATTTTTTGGTTCTGAGTCGTTAACCTGAGGTAGGGTTTTGCATTGAAGGATCCACTTTTAGAGTTGGTTAGACTACAATGTGCTTGTGCAAGCGCTTGGTTTTTCAGCCAATTTTATCTTAGACCACGGGTTGAACCAGAGTAGCAATGTTACCAGCCCAGCAATGTAGTTCTGCCTAAATTTTTTTAGAAATGGATTGGATTTTGATCCAAATATGATAAATAAATCCTTGGTTCAAGTTTTCATAATAAATTTTTAAAAAAAAATCAATTTTTTATATTGATTGAATCAAATCTAATTTTATACATATTTGATTAGCGATCGATGGTTCAACAGATTGATCCGAACTGGTTTTTAAAACCATGGTTCTGCCTGCCTTGTGTATAATTTTAGTCAATTATTGTGTTACTGTGCACCGTAGAGATGTTACCGGCTGGTAAAAATCCAATCACAATTGATTTCAATCCAGTGGTTAGAAGTGGGCCTGTTCATGATGCTGTTAAAAACCAATTCCTGTTTTTTGTACATAGTTTTTTTGGAGTTTTTTTGTACTTAATGGATTAGGAATTAACGTTCTGCATGTATTTTCTGGGGTTAAAGTAAAAACCACCCATTAGGAAAACACCACCCTCAGTGTTCAAAACGTAATACTTTATAATAAAATAATAAAGTATTTTCTGGGGTTAATGTACAAACAGTACTTACCACTTGCTAGATATTCATGTTTTTAAGATTCTATGTTTATTAAAGTCATCCGAATGACTAACACAATATTTCATTTTTGGATGTCATCAAATTGATCTTGGATGTGATGAATCCAAATTTAATGTTCAGAAATCTTGATCTTTTCAAGTGATGTTCTATTATGTGTTTGGACTTGCATTGATGCATGTTGGTAAATGTCAGAAATATATATTGAGTTTATAAGTGTGAAAATTAAAACTCATATTACACAAAACTAATTAACTTATGTTAATGTCAAATGTCAAAAATATATGTTAAGCTTACAAGTATGAAGATTGAAACTCATATTACACAAAATCAATTGGCTTGTGTTAAAGTCCAATCTACACACTTATAGATGTGAAACTTTTTTTCTTTTCCTTTTATTTGAGTCTCTAACACCCTTACTTAGATATCATATCTAAAATATATATTACGCTTATAAGTGTAAAGATTAAAACTCATATTATACAAAATCAATTGACTTGTGTTAAAGTCCAATCTATACACTTATATACTACTCTCTTATGTTCTATTTATTAGATGTGAGAGTCTTTTTCTTTTCTTTTTATTTGAGTCTCCAACAAGAAAGAATGATGGATTAGGATTTTTGAAGTAGTGAACAATTTCTGAAAACATTTTTGTTTTTTGTTTTTTTTTTCTTTTCTTGAAGCAACGCTGATAAATAATAGAACGAAATCTGTGTGGCAAGTGCTTTGTTTTGGGGTGGAATTTGTTGTATTATGGTGACTCCAATCTTGGATTTTCTTGGGTTAGTGGTGGAAGTAGAGAGACGGACCGACAGGGCTGGGGCAGTTTAATCAGCCCATTTAGTAGCTATAGTGAATGTGTGTACCCTCTGCAACTGTTGTACTCGACTTTGTGTGCTTGATCTTAATTAAGTTTTTGTCCTGTTACCATTTTCTTTTATTTCATAACAGAATTTTTTTATTCATGCCCATAATTACTTCATTTCTTGAGCATCTGAGAGATTGTTTTTGTTAATGATTGGAACAGAATCTGAGCCGAAAATTGGTCCATATATTGTCAGGGTTGCTATTCATGGTTGCCTTGCCAATTTTCAGGTATCTTTGAATGATCCATGGTTGAACATTTTAACAAAACTGATTTGGATTTATATCTTAACTACTTCGGTTCCTTTCTTTTAATACTAGGATAGCGCGTCAACCAATGCTCGCTATTTTGCCTCATTGGTTCCTCTGGTGAATTGCTTTAGACTTCTTGTTCACGGCCTCTCACTGGTATCGAATGAAGGACTCGTAAAATCTGTTACCCGAGAAGGGAACCCAGAGTAATTTTTTTATAATCACTGATATCATCAAACTGTTCGGAAATTTTCTCTTTGATAAATGCAAGTGATGCTGTTTTTGATCTAGCTTGAATGCTCTTCTACGAACAGGGAGTTGCTCAAGGGGCCTCTATATTACGTTCTGGTATTAATTCTCTGTGCCGTCCTTTTCTGGCGTGACTCTCCAATCGGGCTGATCTCTGTGTCAATGATGTGTGCTGGGGACGGTAACAAACTTGTTTACTTACCTCCAAGATGGCTTCCTTCTCATGCCACTTGACCATTCATTTCTGGTTAATGATTTATAGGTGTCGCAGACATCATGGGAAGAAAATTCGGGTCTGTGAAGATCTTGTATAATAAAAAGAAGAGCTGGGCCGGTAGCATATCAATGTTTGTTTTTGGATTCTTGGCTTCTGTTGGGTGCGTTTCAATTTCAAACTTACTGATTAAACTTCTGCTTTCTATGGATCTTAATGCTGATGCGAAATTCTCGTTCGATATAGAATGTTATACTACTACTCAGTCTTGGGATATTTCCAGCTAGATTGGGTATCGACAGTGCAAAGAGTAGCTTTTGTTTCGCTGGCTGCAACCTTGGTTGAGTCTCTGCCAATAACGGAGCTAGTAGATGACAATATATGTGTTCCTCTGGTGAGCATGGCGGCAGCATATATGAGTTTCAGTTAAACTGGTAAAAATGCTCCCCTGTTGGTTCATATAGTTTAGCCATTTTTTTTTTTTAACCAAAATTTTCATAGACCAACTACTTGTGCCTGCCCAGTAATGTGTTCCTTCACTCAAAAGTGGAATTCTAATATTTAAATTTGATCTATTTTAAAGCAACAAGTTTTTCTAAATATTCATTTCATATCTTATTAAATATTGGAGGAAATGAATAAACGGCTTCTAAATCATGAATACCATATTTTTTTTAATTATTTTATTTTAGTATTTTTCTAACTTAGGTAAATCAATTTTTAACTTTTATGTATAGGGTGCAATGGAACCAGACTGAGTTGAGTAGTGTTTCACACAAGCTTGATTTGATTAATCTTAGACAGAGTTTGAGCTTAAACTTGTTGAGTTAGTGAGATCTCGGGTTGAGCTTGAGACCGAATATTCAATATAAATTGATAAAATTTTAAAGATGTAAATATAACGTTTAAAATTTGTAGGGTTTGAATGATTTTTTATTTGAATTGAGCTAGGATGAACTCCTAAGCTCATTGAATTGATCGTCCTCATGCTTGAGTTCGGCTCAACTTACAGCCCTAGTTTATTTAATCTTATAGTATTTTCTAATGTGACATCAATGAACTTGAATGGTAGCTTATCTTTTTAATGTAACTTTACATTGTCAAATTTAATAATAATAATAATGTATTATCATATAATTGATATTTTGATACTTATTTCTAATCATTATAATTGTTTAAATGTCTAATCATAAATCAAAATGTTCGTTTGTTTTTTTATTTAATTTCTCTTATATACTACTTTTTATAAAATCTCTAAAAAATTGTTGGTATTTTTATATTTTGAAAACGAATTTCTATTATCTCAAAACCAAAAAAAAAAAAAAAAAAAAAAAAAAAGAGAAAATATCATTTTAAGAAAAGTGTTTACACGTCCCAAAGCTTATTTCTGCATTATACTATCGATTTTTCGCCTTTGGAAGTGGCATACTTTTCATGTACCTGATTGGTCTTGGGATGGATATTCCTTGTATGAGTCTGAATACCATTTCCTTTGGTGCTTTTGTTGTGGCAATAATATTCAGAGGTTATCCATCTAGCTTATAGATGGAGTAGAAGTTACCAACAACAGGCTTACATTCATCACTTTCATGACAGTGGAACTTATGTCCCTCAACAAGCAATTGGCAGTGTGGTTTGGAAAATGGAACAATTAAGAAATAAAAATATGTATCAAATGCTTAGGTTGTCGCGAATTTGGCGCTTCTGGTGGGGCTTTCTGTTGGAGCAGAATCATTTGATTATAACAGTACAATGACAGGATTTCTCCTGGTCCTGGGAGTGGTGTTTCGAAGGCAAGGCATATCAGCAGACCTTTGTCTAAAAATCTCACTTAATACTTCTTGCTGCCAATTTAAAAATCTCCGGCTACATGGGTTCAATTTCGATACAGGCGATCTAAATACTGTTCACAACATCTCTGACGTGCCTTTATTCTCTGCTTCGGGACCAAGTACTGGCGCCATGCTGCCTGTCTCACCTCATGGTTCCAATGTTCAAAGGGGTACTTGCTTTGATTCTCACTTTGAAAGGCAATTTCTAACTTCTACTCATGAGAAATTGATTCCATGGTGAGTCATTTGACTGGGATTATGTCGAATATACTAATTTGTCTATTATTAAATAAAATAGTATTAATTTGTTAATGGATTATAAACTTAAGTTACAACTATGAGTCATAAATATATATCACTAATTCAAGTTATATTTTTTAGCCAAACTCAAGCAAGACAACCATTTTTTTCACTCAAGTTAAATTCAAACTATTCGTAGTTTTGATTCGACCAATTCAACTCAAACTAATTTTCTCTTTAATCGAATTTAAGTCGAGGGTTTTTACACTCAACTTTGTTTGTATCTACCCTTTATTTTTCTCATATTTGCACACATTTGATTTAGTTCAATATATTGAAGGATATTTAAATAAAATAATATTAATATTATTTTATTATTATCAATCAAATAAAATAATTATTTATATTTATTTATTTAACCAAACATGATACTAACTTATACATGATAATTTTGCTGATGATTTATCTATATTATTATTTGTAATAAAAAATTACTCAAGACAAACACATCCTTAAAATTTTTGTATGAATTTTATTGAAAGAATTAGTGCAATTTTTATGTTGATTGTAGGGATGAATTTTAGCTAAGTCGTGTCAACCCTAAACAAGAATTAACTTGAGCTCAACTCAAGTTTGAGTTTGAGCAAATTAATTCGAATGATAAACAGTGACACTGAAAAGATGAAAAAAAAAGTTAATAGAAAAATGGAATAAAAGGTCTCCTTGTGAAAAATATATCGCCAAGGAAGAAGAAAAATATCAAGAAAATAAAATTAATTGTCAGTAAAATAAGCTTTGATGAAATCATTGGTGATCTCGTGAATTCAAACCCCTTATAAATTCAAGTATAAACTATCTCAGTTAGAATCTACTCCACTGTAGAATAAATCTTAGCTATTGGATTTATCTCTTTGTTTAATTATAAGAACATATCTATGTTTTCATCATTCCGATGTAAACATATTGTCAAAACAAATACAACAAGCATCTTTTTTTTTTATAAATTAATTCCTTCATTTTTCGCCTTTCCCTGAATACTATATTTATAAACTTATTTTTTTTATGTTGTACTGAAAAAAAAATTAAAAAATTATATTTTTTATATTTAAATTTATATATAATAGACTAACATTTTTACTGGTATATAATAAAATACAAAAAAAAAATTAAAAAATTAATTTTTTAATTATTTAATCTTTCTTATTGTTTTTTCAATTTATGAGATTGATTGATGATTGATTATTCACTTAATTGATGGGATTGTTTGATTGCTTGATTATTGATGATTGATTGAGGATGTTGATTTTTGTTTGATTGATTATTGACGATTAATTGATGATTGTTTGTTTGATTATTGATATATGGTATATCTTCGACACCTCCCTCAAACTCAAAGAGTCGAAATAGATGTCATTTTAAATTTGTTAATTAAATCAAACAACCATCCAAGAGGATGAGATTTAATAAAAATATCGACTAATTGATCAATAGAAGAAACTAGATGAAGACGTATAATATCTTGAAACAAATATTATCGAATAAAGTAATAATTTATTTTAATATATTTTATACATTCATAAAAAATATTATTATGAACTATTTATATATCACAATAAAGAGAAGTGGCAAATGTTTGAAATACGCTTATATCGTGTAATAACCACTACAACTAAATAAATTCATAGAAAGTGTCAACAAGAGTTTGATATTCTATTCCGATACTAGATAAAGAAACGACGTAGTGCTTCTTATTACGCCTAGACACTTGGGTCCATCCCCACGGCAAAACACTTATCGATAAAACAACAAAAGCTAATGACTGCTGATTCTTGCTGGTTTTTCTAATGCAATAGTGCTTACGTTGATTCAACCAAACCAATATACTCAAAGCGCAAGGCAACATGCAATGAAAATGCTTGAACGCCTATTGCTTTTGTTTATGATTGAATCTTATCTGATTTGATCAGATAAATAAATTCAAATATAATGATCAAACCAACAACAATTATACTAAATACATCAGAGTTTTATCTTTTTTAATGTTTTACTATTTGATCCCAAGTTACTTTAATTATTTATAAGGCAGACATTTCGTTTTACTATTTAAACTAATTTTTGGGGTTTAAGCCTTTATTGTTTATACAAAGAAAAATGACGTACTACCTAAACATTTCAATCGGATTAATCTTGACCCATCAGTTTTATGGAAATAATTAATTTTCTTTATTCACATTAAAGTAGATTTCATAAGTAATACTGATATATCTTGGCAACAACTTTAAAATGTGACATAATAAGTTGTTGTACTACTCTATCCATAACGTTGCCATGCATATAAACAATATCTAAGCCAGTTTATATCTCCTTATGCCAACCCTAATATTTATCTATTTTATAAAAATAAAATATAAAATCAAACATGAGACTTTAATGAACTCCACGTACCCCCAAAAATCTAAATATATTAGACAAAAAAAAAAAAAATGCATACGTTTTGAAAAGGAAGTTCCAAACTAAACCTAGAATAAGATAATATATAATATTATCAAGAATAATACAATTACCACATATTTTATTGTATTTAGAAATCATAAAATTATATGTATTTGTTTTGAATATGTATATAAATACCCACATGATATGTATTATCAAAAAATTAAATAATTTTAAATTAAAGATAAAATAATACTCAATAATATAATAACATATTATACATATATTTAAAAATATATAAACATAGTTTTTTTTAACCATATACAGATAACATTGCTTATTTAGAAAACCCAATTAAGCATAACTAGACAAAATCTCGAAGCATGCTCGAACTACTTCTCTAGGGTGTAAATAAAAATATTTTTCAACCTTTTGTTGATAGATTATGTATGTCAATCTTTTGTAATTGAGAAAAAAAAAAAACTGAATTTTTGCCTACAATGTTTCACAAATTCTATTCAACGTTCTAGATGTATCAATATAAGAATGAAGTCATATTTAAGTCTATTAAATTATATATATATCTATTTTAAATATATAAATAAATATATTTTATTATATAATTACATATATATATATATATAATATTATTTAATTTAAATATATCATCATACTCCTTATTTTTCATATTTTAAATCAACATCACGAAAGTACCTACGTTTCCCCGTTTAAATAATGTGTCAGTTGATCATCACGATGGTGTCTGCAAATAATTAAGTCCTTAGATAAACATTATCCTTTTCTTTCATAAATTGGTTCTTTTATTAATTAATAAATAAATTATGATAAGCTCCTTCCTAGTCCTCATGACGTAGTTGAAATAATAATAATAAAAGAAAAGTGAAAGATGAATTTTCATATGACGGCAATCTTTGAATAGAAATTGAAGATGAATTTTCAATTTTCTCAGTAACGATCTATGATACCTTTACGAGTTAAATAAAGTCCTCAAAATAAAAATAAAAAAATTATAATTATTAATTATCCTTTCGAAAAGTTTAATGGTCTTCTTGTTTTACACTAATTAAATAATAGAATACAAGACTGAGGGAGGGAGTTGAAGTCGAAGATGCGGTTTTATCCTACTAGTATTATCCCTAACACACGTATTGACAAAATAACGTAATAAAATCTTTATTCTTGGACTCTTCAATTTGTTTTTGGTTGGCAGTGAGTGAGCGGGTGTGTTGCCAAAGCATCCGATTTGTTTATTTATTTATTTTTTGAGAAACAAATACAGCCAATGCTTTTCTCACTTGCAACACCATTCATTGAAGAAACATTTATGGACTGTGTTTCTAGAAAATTTGTTTTTGGTTTATTCAAATATCATAAAATTTTCAACTACTTTAACACGTTTTTTTTTGGAAGAATATCAAAAAAAACGTTTTCAGCGATTTCAAAAGCAGAAAAAGAAAAACCATGTTTTCGGTAACGGTGGTTATTGACTTTCAATTTCAAAGGCAGCTTCTAGATTCCGCTTTACAGACAAGTTCCGCTGTAGACAACTCATTTACTCTTCTTGTCCGAAACTCCCCCAGATTTGCCATTTGAAACGTTTTATTTATTCTTTTCAATTTCAACTTGAATAAAAAAACATCTGCAGGCATCCAAGTCAAATTTCTGTAACGTTTAGAAATTTTGAATGATTCACAAACAAATACTGTAAAATATAAAGTAAAAAATTAGGGTCTATTCGACGTCTAATCTTGGAGTATCTTTTAATTAAAAATTTTTAATTGTATCTTAATTTTTTAAACATTTGAAAATGTGTGATAAAATATTCAAATGGAATCAACATTTGGATACTAGCGGTTTGTTACATAGATTCGTGTGAAAAATTCAGTCATTTCAATTAAATTTTACACACCAAAAAACTACTGAAAAAACGAGAGGAGAGGTGCCAATAATAAAGTAACGATGCATTAAATTGAATCACAAAAAAACAGTAACCAGAATTAGAAAATACATTTTTCAAAGAGTAAATGTAATGTTTTAAATTTTAAAGGGACAGTTGTTAACTTTAAAACATGAAAACCTTAGATGATGGAAATAAAAAAATAACTTTTTAAAATTAAATTAAAAAAAATTTTAGTTTTCAAAATTAAACAGAGAAAAAGGCATGAATAAAATCTCTATAAAATATTTTTATGTTTGACAATATCAATAAAATTTAATCGATAGATGGGTATTTGAATATTTCAAAACTTAACGGGTAAGAATTCATATTCACTAAACCTTGGGCTGGAATAAATCTTGTTAGCTTTTTTTTTTGATTGTATTTAATTATTTAAACATTTGAAAATGTGTGATAAAATATTCAATTTATTATTATTTTTCATTTGACACTAGCTTTTAATATTGTATGTAGAAACTGTTTTTGAAAACATTTCAACTCATTTATGCCGCATGTAATTAAATTTTATATCAGACAGAGCTGGTTATCTGGGTATTATGTCAGTACTGTGATTTGTTTTTGTCAAGTTTAAATTACTAAGTTGTACCCACGATTTTGAAGAATACTGAAGGCAAGAAGCTCAGACCTGACAGCCTAAATGCACTGGTTTCTTATAAAATTGTCTGTAAACAACTAAATTAATGCAACTAGAAAAAGATAAACCTTAAGGGAAGTGCTAACTTGTCAACAAACAAAGACTTTAATTAAATTTTGGCAGTCCAAGGTATCATTTGGGCAATCAACAACTTAACTATACCTGTGACAAAATTATTACTATAGGATATGAATTATTTATCAATTAGTTTAATAATAATAATATTATACTTGTACTATGACCTATTGATTTAGATCCGTCTATCTTTTATCTTTTTTATTACTCCTGCAAAGTTACATATACAAAAGGCCGAAAGACTTATTGCTATCAAAGGTTTAGTCTATCCTTAAATTTTCAACTATAAAGTTTCAAAATCTTAAATACCTATTAATAGATTATTAAAGTTAACAAAATTCATTAATTCTAAAGATAAAATTGTTATTTAATTAATAATATAAAAAAAATTATCTCATTTTAACTCGACTGATTAAGATCTGTTACTGATTAAATGATGATTTTACCTTTAAAACTAACAGGTTTTGTTAATTTTAATGGTCTATGAGTGGGTATTTGAGTTATTAAAATTTTACAGATGAAAATTTGAAAATAGACTAATGCTTGGGTGGGAATCAATCTTTCGGTCTATATAAAATGATATGTTATTGCACAATTAAGGTTAGATTTGAACTAAGTTTGTTTGAGCTCGAACTCAAACTTAGCTCAACTGAGTTCAAGCTCAAGCTTAAACTTTAGAGTGTTTAGCTCGTTAAACTCACAAATTAAAAATTTTGATACAAAATGATGTCATTTTAATAATGAGTTAGTTAAAAGTTCGAACTAAAACTTAACTCTTTTGAAACAAGTCAAACTTGAGCTTATTTGAAGGGAGCTTAATTCGATTCGAATCTAACTTTATGTATAATACCTGACACTACAAAATGAATGTAAATATGGTTAAAAGAGAAATCATTTTCAAACATCTAAATTTTTGTGGTTGTAGTTGTGACGTGAATTATAAGTTATAATTCTTAATACAAATCAATTTAAATGATGAACTTTATTTAAGTTGAATTATCTTTTTAAGAATGAATAGACTATATTGAACAAATAAAACCCTAAATCTAATTATTATATCAGATAAATTAGAAATATAATAAATTTATTGGCAATAAATCTTGATTGAATACCCCATCTTTATTATTCGGACTACCGTTTGACACGGTAAGGTAAACTTGATATAACCGGAAAGCACGCAAGTCTGAGATTTGGACAAAAGGAAAAGCATCGGAAACGTTATAGAATTTCCACAAAATTTAGAAGAACAGAAGTCGATAGTTGAAGAGTGCCCCAGGGGCCAAACCAAAACCAAGTCGCTGTCTTGATTCGGAATCGACAGAACATCGCCAGCCAATTATTATATTGTTATCATTTTGTCTCTTTCTTTTGATCTGATAAGGTTTTTTTGAGGTCTAGTCTCGATGTAATGTAACACTCAACAACTTGTATTTTCCATTAAAGTGAAATATAACTTCAGCTTTTAAAATAATAATAAATTTATAAAAAAAAAAAACTTGCTTTTTAATTATAACTAATTTGAAAATAAAAAACAAAAGAAATAAACTAACTTACGAGAGGCTTTGAAATCTGAGAAGCGCACTTCCTTTGAAAAACAACGGTCAACAAAAAGAGAAAAAAAAATTATTATTACAAAACTACTATAAATAAAAATTCATTAATAAAATAATTTAAATATTTATTTTTTTTTTCGGCTTAACCTATTCTTCGAAATATGGTGAATCGACAACTTTCTTGGAATATTAAAACTTGAAAAATACTTTATTTTATTTTTAAGGCAGCCCAAAAATCAAAAGTAGGACCCTTCTTTAAACAAGAGTGTGAAAAATAAAATACATTTGAAACTCACAGGATAAACATTCACCCAGTGATGAATATTTTGGTTCATATTAAATACCTTTTTCTAGATAAAACCTTGGCAACTTGAATCAAACAATGAATAATTTAATTTAATTTGAGAGAACAGATTGGATCTGGGTTAATGTGGCTATATGAAAATTATAAATTATTTGAAAAAGGCTACTTTTTTTTTTTTTTTACAAATTCATAATTATAATTGGTCAAAAAGTTAGATTAGGACAGATTTGGAACATTAATTATGTGTTTACCATATCCCCGAAAGCACCTTCCCCATATCACCCATTTAGTTTTTTTTTTTTTTTTTCTGTTGGCCCATATGACTGCCATTATGCACATTTTCCTAAATAAAGTTTGTATTTTGATTAGAAAATTGGGAAATAATTATGAATAAAGGAGAATGCAGTCATAGAGAAACCATTTTTATATGATAAAACAGAAGACACCTACTGTTTTACCATATACACACCTGCCTTGAACATCCCCTTGATTATCTCACATTAAAATAATATTTTTTTTCTTTCATTATATTGTGTTTACATAAAATTATTATTTTTTATTAATATTTTATAAAAATTTCAATTGGAGAGGAGGGATGGTGATTTTTCAATCAGAGAAATCCCTTGAAATCTTCTAGATTATCCTCATAATGAAACTTTAAATTAAGATATATATATATATATATATATATATATATATATATATATATATATATAATTTAACCATTTCTAGAAAAGTTTTAATGGGAAAGCTCCTATTTCTAGCACCAAAAATAATTAAGCCACATTCCCATTTTACCTATTAAATTTACGGTTACACACTCAATTATGAATATTCAATTGGGTATCTAGATGATATATTATTATATGATTACGTGTTATTTTATTTTTAATTTAAATTTACTAAATCATATGATGATATATTATTTAGACACTTAATTTGATATTCAATATTATACATTCAAATTTAATATTTAAAATTGGGTGTATATAATTTTATTGCTAAATTAATTGATCAAAATGTCCCAACCTCACATATTATTATCCAAATATTTATGTTGATTTTTCTTTTTTGGGCTCATGAATTTGGATGTTTACAATTTTATTAACCCTATAAAAATCACTGTAAACATTAAGCTTTTCATATCATATAGATAAATTAGATTAAATATTACTTATAATAACAAAAATTCAAAATTGCTTTATTTTTTTCAGAAAATATAAAAAATTCTGAAAAGTGTAATAATTAAAAAAAAAATCTGAAAAGTGTAATAATTAAAAAAAAATGTATTTTTAGAAAGAATCGTCCAAAAACCTGACCAAACCCTCAGAATCACTCTCCAAATCCTAATTATGGTACAAAATTACAAATTATCATCCATCTTTGTGAATTTTGGTTTAATTGTAGACAAACTTTCCTCAAAAGTTAACTATGGTTTATTATTTAAATTTTATTTATATATATATATATATATATTTATTTATTCGAATATATTTTAAAAAATAAAAAAAAATCAAAGAAAAGTTGCCTTACGACTCTCTGCGGACAAATTTCATAGTCACCCTTGAATTTATTAATTCTTAAGAGAAGGGCAATGTGTTTACTGTTAGTGTGACCAAGTAAAGATCTAGGGGTAGTTTGTAAAGACTTAAGGGGCATTTGGTTGGAATAACCATATATTATAGTGATAATGAATTTTTTATTAATAATAATATTTTATTTTCAATTAATATATTAATTAATATACCAATATTTTAAAATTATTACACTTAATAATTAATATTATACATATATATTTTTAATATATAATAAATATATATTTATGTATATTGTTATGTTTAAAATAATTTAATCACATAATGACACATATAAATTATATATCTATTTAAATATACATAATTCTATTATAATATTTTTATCATTCAAATAGAATAATATCTTAATATTTTTTTATAACATCTAACTAAATATAATAATTTTTTAAATCTTACTTATATTTATTAAATATAACAATAATTTTAATTAATCTATGGGTAATCTTCTGTTCATTATGAAAAGTCCGGAGGAATTCGTCCCTAAATTGCTTCGTGCCACGTCACACTCCTAAAATAAGACGTGGCAGCCATTTGGAGCGAATACGTAGAACTCCACACAACTGCTTGTACGCTATCAAGCAAATAATCAAACTGAAATAAAAAATAAAAAACAATAATTCGCTCTTCAGTTTCCATACAAAACCAGACCTCCTGCTCCCCCTCAGCGCAGGGCTCAATATCATCGTCCCGTTAACACAACACAGAGAAAAGAAAAGGGGAAATTTTATATATTTAGATTAAATCAAAACACAAACAGATAGAGCCACAGAGAGAAAGAGAGTCGTTTCATTGAGTTTGAGCCTCCTTCTTATCACTTTTTGTAAACTAGAAACACCACGGGGTTGATGGTACGTTATGTTTTTTTTTTAAATATAGATAAGTTAAATAAAAGATTTTTTCAGAGTGGGGAGCAAATGTGGGTGAAAATATAAGGTTTATATAGCATGGGTTCTGGACAAGTAGTTGTGGGCGGTGGCGCGGATGGTGGCATTGACGGCGGCGGTGGTGGTGGGGGGAATGGAAGTGGGTGTAGTTGCTGGTGTAGATGGAGAAGGAAGCATGTTAATAATCATGGACATGTTGGGCGTGCAAGGTTTATGTTTTCTTCTTCTGCATTTGTGTTCCTTGTTTGGTATTTTATTGTGTACGGATTCGTGGGGTTGCTTTATGGGTGGCTTCTTGTGAAGAAGCCCTATGAAAGTACTGGACTGATGCAGCCTTTTGGTTGTAGAGAAGACAGTGAAGGCTCTTGGGCCATTGGTGTTTTCTATGGCCACTCTCCCTTCTCTCTCAAACCTATTGAAACAGTGAGTTTATTTTTCTATACGGGCTGAAATATGGGAAAAGATTAGCTTTTTTAATGGTTTTTTTAATACTATTTTTATGCGGGTAACTGATTTTGGGGACTCTGAGTTATGGTGAGTGGAAATTTGTGCAGGAGAATTTATGGAGGAATCATAGTGCGGCGTGGCCAGTGGCTAATCCAGTTGTGACATGTGGTTCTGTTTCTGCTTCTGGTTTTCCTAGTAATTTTGTTGCTGATCCGTTTTTATATGTTCAGGTATTAATTTATCAACTTAATGTTCTTTGTTTTTGAATTTTTCTACTTCTTCTTAGTTTTTCATTTTTCTTACTACTTATCTTCTGTTTGGCAGGCCCTTTCTGATGTTTGAGTGTATATATCATATATATATACACACACATGTATTATAGTTGATTTGACCATTTTTTTTCCACTAAACCTTAATCCAAGAATTTTACTTTGTTAATTGGTTGAGGCATAATACTTTTTTTCTAGAGTAATTTTTAGTTCTTCTTTGCCTATAACATTTTGGCCTCCTTTGCAACTGTTTGAGTTGTGGAACAGAGAGATTGATCCGTCTATTGTGTTGAGGATCCAGTGTAGTAGACGATGATGCTTTGTTTCTGAAGTTGTGAATATGTGATTTCGGAAGCTGTTTATGATTTTCTGAGTACTCTTGGAAAAAATCAGTTATATTGTTGTTTGGTTGAGATGCGGTCACCATGCCAAGTGATTTTTTAGGATTTGAGGGGGGAACTTTAAGGATTAACATTGACTTGTATTGGAGCTTTTATATAAAGAGTTTTCATGTTCGCTTTTCATGTACTAGACTTAAAAGGTCCTATGGAAAGTAGTAGGATGATTTCTTTGGGTTGACAAGACTTGAAATACTTTTATTACATTAAAAGTTTTCAAAAAAAATTCAAATTTTGCAGAATAGTTAGTTTGATTCACTTAACTTATTTTTGTTTATGCATGTTGACTGGGTATTTGGGTTCAGCAGCAAGCAAATCAGACCACATGTTGGTTGGTTTATAGAATCACTTGTCTTTGCACAAGTTACCAAAATTGAAATCCCGGTCGTGTAGAGGAAAGGATCTGATATATCTTAGTGCATTTAAATTCCAGTTACTGGTGATATAAGATCATTTCAAAAAAGGTCTAATTGGATTTCTTGGATACAAAATTTGATATATATAATTATTTCTTGGATTGAAAATTTGATGTATATAATAATTATTTATGTGGTGAGTTGGAGAAGTTGATTCTTGTATACACTTGTAATGCAACCTTGATTACCTGGAGTCACGGAATCAAGAATTGTGTTGCTTCCAAGTCCAAGTCCCAAAACCAAGTTGGCTCTGTCTAGCCTCAAGATATGTTCTAAATATACGTAGACATTTGGTGTTTGTTAATGAAACCACATGAAGAATCTTGTCTCTTTATCTGTATATATCTCCATATTTTTGTCTTGATTCCTGTTTATTGCAAACTGTTCTGTAGTTTCTGAATGTTTGCTCTGATCATCGGTGATTGATTCTTGTGGATATTAGTCTTGTGAAGAAACATGGATTTTGTAATATTATATGTGAAAATAATGATGCTAGGGATTTGATGCTCCTTAGTTTTGAAATATAGAGTTAGAAGGGTTACATGCTCTGTTTCTGGAGCAAGATGGTGATTTCCACTTGTTAAAACCTTCAATTTGCCAGTGTTTTTACCCTGAGAATTCAATTCTAGTTGTGAGCTTCTTGTTGAGTCAATGGAAATTATGATAATGTTTTGTAGTGAATAAAACAGTTTTAACTACACAAATAACCTCGTTCTTTTGAATAGTATTGCTTATTTTACATGCAAATAAAATCTCTTAATATAATTGCTTGACATGACAAGAACACATTGCAGGAAACTTTTAAGGAACTCTGTTAATGGAATTAGTTTTTGACAAAATTCATTTTCTGTTGTAAACTGGCAAGTTTACTGTCCAAAGATGTTAAATCCTTATACTGTGTTAACTTTGATTATAAGTTGATCCTTATGTTAATTTCTACCGATGTTATGATTCAGGGAGATGTTCTTTACCTATTCTATGAAACCAAGAATTCCATTACAATGCAAGGGGATATTGGAGTTGCAAGAAGTGTCGACAAGGGAGCAACATGGGAGCAACTAGGCATAGCTTTGGATGAGGATTGGCACCTCTCTTATCCATACGTGTTTGAATACCTCGGCCAAGTAAGCAACCAATCTCCTATACTAAAATGATCATAAAAAATTGTCTAATTCTTATATAACGGTTAAATGATTCGGAAAGAGGATAAAAAAATGTTACAAAGAAAGTAAAAGTTCAATGCTGTACCATTCTGATATTCAGCCAGACTGTTTACTGAAATGGGGAATCTGGTTTCTCACCCTACAGTGTTCTTTTCAAACTATATTGTTTAGGGACCTCTTTTAAGGGGGAAAGAAAAATATCAGGCAAAATGTGTTGATCCTTCATTTTCTGCTTTCTTACAGATATACATGATGCCTGAGAGCAGTGCAAAAAGGGAACTTCGTCTTTATCGAGCAATTGACTTTCCTTTGGAGTGGAAACTGGACAGGATTATTATGAAGAAGCCCCTTGTTGACCCCGTTCTAGTTAATCATGATGGAATGTATTGGCTCTTTGCATCTGATCATAGTGGTTTTGGAGTCAAGAAGAATGGACAACTGGAACTTTGGTATAGCGACACACCTTTTGGCCCTTGGAAGCCACATAAGAATAACCCTATCTATAATGTTGAAAAGGATTTGGGGGCACGAAATGGAGGCAGGCCAATTTTGTATAATGGAAATCTTCATCGCATTGGTCAAGATTGTGGTGAATCATATGGGCGACGAGTGCGTATCTTTAAGGTGGAAGTTCTTACCAAGGATGCATACAAAGAAGTTGAAGTTCCCTTCATCTCAGAGCAGACATATAAGGGTCGAAACAGTTGGAATAGTGCTCGCTACCATCACCTTGATGTGCAGCAGTTAAGTTCTGGTGAGTGGATTGGGTTTATCGATGGAGATCGAGTCCTTTCAGGAGACTCGATTCATCGGTTTCTTCTTGGCTGGTCTTCTATGGCAGCGGTTGCTACACTTGGCATCTTATTAGGTGTGTTACTTGGAGCTGTCAAGTGCGTAATTCCACTCAACTGGTGTGCACAATACGCGGGGAAGAGAAGTGATTCTTTCTTTGATTGGGAAAAAGAAGGTTTTTTTAGTTCAAAGGTCAGACGGTTGTGTAGCCGCTTGAACCGATCAGCTTCGATTCTTCAGGGCAGGATAAAACCAAATACGAGTTCTGGAAGATTTGTTCTGACAGTGATGTTTGTATCTGGAGTTGCACTGATGTGCACAGCGGTTAAGTACATCTACGGAGGGAATGGTGCACACGAAGCTTACATGTGGAAGGGTCATTATTCGCAGTTCACATTGTTAACAATGACATACGATGCTCGTCTCTGGAATTTGAAAATGTACGTGAAGCATTACTCGAGATGCTCATCGGTGAAAGAGATAGTTGTAGTGTGGAACAAAGGGGTACCTCCAAAATTAAGTGATTTGGACTCGGCAGTGCCTGTGAGGATTAGAGTTGAGGATCAAAATTCTTTGAATAATCGGTTTAAGATGGATCCTTTAATAAAGACTCGAGCCGTCCTTGAGCTTGATGATGATATTATGATGTCTTGCGATGATGTTGAGCGGGGTTTTCAGGTATGGCGCCAACATCCAGAAAGGATAGTGGGGTTCTACCCCCGCCTGGTCAATGGAACTCCATTGAAGTATAAGGGCGAGAAATATGCAAGAAGGCTAAAAGGGTACAATATGATCCTTACTGGGGCTGCTTTCATCGATAATCAACTGGCATTTAAGCGGTACTGGTCTGAGGAAGCCAAGGCTGGAAGAGAACTGGTAGACAAGTACTTCAACTGTGAGGATGTGTTACTGAATTATTTATACGCGAATGCAAGCACTTCGAAGACTGTTGAATATGTAAGACCAGCATGGGCAATCGATACATCAAAATTCTCCGGTGCAGCAATTAGTAAAAATACACAAGTACATTACCATAAAAGAAGCAAATGCCTCCTGAAATTTTCGGAGATGTATGGAAGCTTGGCCAGCCGGAAATGGGAATTTAACGGTCGGAAGGATGGCTGGGATTTATAGCATAAATACAGTTCAATAGCAGGTTACCCTCTCCATTCTCTTAGAGTAAAATTTGTCCCTGTTTCTGTAGTAGGCTCTTGTATTACAATTACATGTAATGGGATAAGATGTACATTAGTTGGCAGGCGTTCTCTTTTCCCCGTCTTGTTGAAATATGAAAAAATGTAGGTTTTGTTTATCTTTTCGATCTCCTGTTGAGCTGTAATGATGGGTTTGATACTTTGGAATGACTAATGAAGAAGAAATATTTCATATTTAATAAAATTATATGTATTTATATAATTTTTGAATATAAATAATATATTATTATATAATTAAATAATTTTAAATTAAAATTAAAATAATATTCAATTATATAATATCATATTATTTATGTATATAAATTATATATTAAAAATATATATACATAATATTATTCTTTTAAATTATATATATTTTTAGTTTAAAATTGAATCATCTTAATATTTTAAATAAATTATATGATTAAATATTATTATATATTTAATTTAACATTATTTAATTTATAATATCATATTATTTAAATATTTAATTAAATATTATTGATATCCTAAAGCAAATTCCTACAAATAAGAGCATATTTTTATTTATGTGGTTTTATGTAATGGTTTTTGTATTACATCAAAAAACAATCCTTTTGAAAGATATTTTTCCAGGACTCGAATTTTTACTTTTTCACAAGTTGGTCCCATAGGCAACTTCCTTTGTACTTATTTACAGGGCAAATGTGAGAATATAAATGATTGTATTTCGCCGGGGACACGAAAACTGTGTCTGATTTTTATGTAATTGTTTGTTGTCTTCTCCACGTGCGTGTATTATATTGAAAGAGAGGAAAACTAACGATAAGGGGGGACGGACAGAGAGGCTTATCCAATCCAATGCATGGGTACATTCTTATATTTGTATATAATATTTAAGATTATCGTTGTCCTGTTTGGACCCATTATTTTATTAAGTTTATTCTAATACCCATCAAGCCCAAAATCTTATGGACCACTTTTATATGACATGATTTGCCAACCTCACCATCTATCTCAATCAACAATTATTACCATTAAAGAATTTATTTTTACCTTAAAATTACTTTTTTTTTTCAAAATTTTGCCTAATAATTTAAAAAAACATAAATATTCATTTGTTTATTAATTATTATTAGAGATAAAATTGTTATTTAATAAAAATATTAATCAAATTAAAAATTTATCATATTTTTCTCTTAAATTTAAAAATCTAACTATTTTTGTTACACAAGATTTGAAAAGTAATAAATTTTCTTTTAGAGTTTTTTTTTTCTTCTCAAGTAATTATCTTAGTTTCGATTAACAACCTCCTTTTACTATATTTTCCTCTACCTCCGATGATCCGATGATGACATGCGATTTTATTGTACAATCCAAAACTACAAATAATGAGTATATAACAATTTAAGGAATGTATTTTCACGACATAAAGTTTGATCATTTTTTTCAAGTTTCTCCACCACTCGTTTTTATATTTTCTAACATTTTATATTATTGGAATATAGATAGATTAACCATTTTCTTTTTTCGCATTTTAGATACTTTAAAAAACGATTCAGTTATAAGAGAGTTGGAGATTCATTTTTTTCCTTCAAAAAGTTCGAATCCTTTACGTTCAAATCTAAAAATTGAGTTATGATATTATATTACCACATTAAAAAACATTTTTGATGATAAAATATAACCCCATAATAAATTTAGTTGGTGTTGGTATGAAACAAAGCTGGTTTGTCCCACGAATTGAATGCAACTTTTTAGGAGAAATCGAAATATAGACTATGGCTTAAAGCATCTATATAGGTTCATTGAACTTTTATAATTGACAACATTGTTTTCTTCCTTTTTAAGCCAGATTTTTTTATTTATCTAATCCAACTTTGTCTTTAGCATTTTGTAACTTATATAATGGTGATACCTGCTATAAAAATATATTTTTAAGAGTTTTATTTATTTTAATATAATTTATATTTTTAATTATAAATAAAATTTCTAAAACCATACTATAAATAAATAGTATTATATGTATAAATAATGATATATTATCATATGATTGATTAATTTTAAATTGAAAATAAAACTATATATTAAAACTATATATTAACAATAAAACTTTTATATATTATATAATTGAGTATTATTTTAGTTTTTATTTTCAATAATCTAATCATATAATGATACACTATTATTTATATATAAAATTATTTACAAAAATTATGTATCTATAACACTACCTTTTTATTAATTATAAATTATTATTAATTTATCAATAATAGAAAGACATGTTAATATCAATTATTATTTGATAAAATTATTTTTATAAATAATAAAATATTATTATATAATTAAATAATTTTAAATTAAAATAAAATAATATTTAATTATATGATAATTTGTTATATTTTATGTATAAATAATACACTAAATGCTGCACATCGTTAATTTTTACGTGAAAGTATTTATGGTTGACACGTTTCAGCCTCTAGTTGCACGGAATTTTTATTCTGCTTTTGACTTGGCAAATCCGCCCCAGCTGAACAAGTGTCCACTTTACATGGTGGATGGTCAGCCATTAACACTCTTTTTCTTTATTAATACTTTTTCTTAATATATTTCAAATACATATTTCATATATTTATAATTCATTAAAAGGATATTTTCTATTAAATAATAATATTATAAATATATATTTTTAATATATAATTATATATATAAATAATATATTATTATATAATTAAATAATATTTTATTATCAATTTAAAATTATTTAAACACGTAAATATATATTATTTGAAAGTATCATGTAAATACTTCCTAAGGATGTTGCCCCTTTGGATAATATATATATATATATAAACTCATAAAGCAAATATAATGTCCCACCATCCTAATTAGAAAAAAAAAAAAAAAAACAGAAACTAGTTGCTTTTATTCCATTAAAAAAATAATTAAACTAATGTCACATGAAATTATAAATTAATACATTTGCATGGAAGTTGATGGCAACTAAATGATTTATTTTTTTCATTGCTGAAGTCAAATATATTTATATATAAAATTGGAGAAGAAATTTATAAAATATTTTAAAATTTGAGTAAAAATATGTAATTAGTACAATATTTATGATATTTCTTCATTTTTAGATGGGTTTATATAAAATATATTTTGTATATGATTGCTTATAAAAAAAAATACTTAATAACTTTTTGTTTGTCCGGTGAATTATAATCTGTTACCAAAAATACATTTTGTAGAATTAATAATATTATTCAGCATATAAAAAAAAAAAGGTTATTTGACATCCAAGTGTCACCAAATAAATTAAAAAGCATATGTCAAAATGGATGATGACTAAGCTGATAATGAAAATATAAATAATAACACATGAGTTATTTATTTGTATAAATAATTTAATAAAATTATGTGTATATTTTTTTATATATATAATTTAGATATGTAAATAATATATCATAATATAATTAAATGATTTTAAATTAAAAATAAAGTAATATCAAATTATATAATAATATATCATTTGTATCTTTAAATTATGTATAAAAAAAAAATATAATATTATTTTAAATAATTAACCTTTAATTAAATTATATAATTAATTTTTAATTAAAATAAAATAATATCCCACCACTTTCTTGGGCCTGCCAAATTATTTACTCATAGGATTTGCATTTACAGTATTAATAATAAATAAGAGAGAATTGGATGTATCAAATAGTATAAATTTACAAATGCATTTTGATTTTAACAATGGGTGTTTAATGAGAAAGAGTAAATTCGCATAGACAAAAGAAAGAGAAGAGAATGATCTCCATCATTCAATCCCATGTGCTGTCTCTCCTCATCCGTTCTCTCATAATCTCCTTCTCCTTCTCCTTCTCCTTTGCCTTCTCCGTCTCTTCTCTTCAATCCCCATACCTTGCTCTTCTCCTTTGAACTTTATTTCTCTTTCTCCATTCATTCATTTATTCATGCATTTCAATTTCATTATCTTTTTTTCCTTTGCTTTTCACTTTCTGGGGTTTTGAATAGTTTTCCAAAACCAAAGCTTAAAGCTGATTCACCTCTTCATGTATACACATATACCTATATACATACATATATATACTGATGCAAGAGAATCATTCACTTTTCTTTATCAGAGCATATTAACACTCACTCTCTCTCTCTCTCTGATCCAACGCCCTCTTCTTTCTGTTTCCTTTGACTAAATATTATTCTCCCAAGACACAAACAAAGTTCCCTTCTTTATTTGTTTTGAGAGATAAAGTTTTTTTTTTTTTCATTATTAATATGTAGAGAGAAGATTTTTCCCTTTTTTTTTTGAGAGAGAAATGTTGGCAATGGAGAAAGATTTTGATTCGAAGCTTAGAATTGAGGGCAATAATTCAACAAATTGCGAAAATGTTCAGAGATCTAAGAGCTTTGCATTTAGGGCTCCTCAGGAGAATTGTACTATTCAGGATTTTGAGCTTGGAAAGATCTATGGTGTTGGTTCTTATTCAAAGGTTGATATTTTTCTCTCTTTTTTGGGTGGGTTTCCATTGTTTTTGTTCTTTGTTATGTTGGCTTTGGTGGGTTTTTTTTTTTTGGAGTTTTATTACTATTACATTTTTTTTTCCTTGTTTTTGGTTTAGCTGGTTGTGCCATCGGTTTTGGTTTTGTTAATTTATTTGCTTCATTATCTTCATGTGTGGTTTTTTCTGGTTTGATTATAGATTGGTGGGTTGGATTGTTCTATTTCTGTGGATAATTATAGCCAATGTGTTGTTTACTTAGTGAATCTACATTTAGATGATACAAGCTTATGATATATATTGTTGTTCTTTCTGCAACATATTTTTTTAATTATTGGCAAATTATGGTTTTGATGATTAAGTGGATATACTTGTGCAATGACTTTATCTGTAATATCAGCCCCTGACATAACAGCAGCTATGTATGTACAGACTGTGAGAGCATATGATTTTGAATTGGATATGAGTAGAGGACAGTTTAATTAATTTGAGGCGCCAATGGAGGGTGTAAGGGAATATGAGTTTTGAGTTTTTCTTTGTTTGGTTATTAAAATCCTGGTGCTGATTGAAGAAAACAAAGTTTGGATGTTCAACCTAGTGCTCTGTCGTTGTATTAGATTCTGATAGCCTCTGTGTTTTTTTTTTTTTTTTTAAAAATGGGATCAGAATATAATTTTATTTAAAAATTTTGATCTCAGGTACCAAATCTATCTTTTTAAGGTCTTTTTGGAGATTTTACAATATTGTATGGAACTTCTAACAATTTTTTATTTATTCCAGTTGGCATTGAGTATGGCTAATTTCAGAGAAATGAATTTAACAACTGAAAATTGTAGAATGAAGCAATGCATAGTTTCTTTAAGTCGAGTTCATGGTGGGGTCCTTGGAACACTCTAGTTGGTACGAATATGTATAATTTTTTCCTCTGCAAGGTTTTTTGTTCTGCTGATAACATCATTGATGATGAAGGATTGAGAAAGACACTTACAATTTTTCCATTTGAATGTCTGAAAGTGAGATTGATTAAGTGAAAAAAAATGCTAATTCTTCAGAAACAATTTCATATTTTGAGATGAAGTTTTAATGTATCATTCATGGAGAACTTCATTGATGATGAACGGTTTTTAATGTAGATTTGTTAACATATAAAAATTATTAACACGGTTATTGTGAAGATGAATTTTTGCTGTTTAGGGTAATAATTCTTACCTTGTGCTCAATAAGAAGTGCTTTTATTTGTTTGTAAGGTTATTATTCATTTAGTTTTAGTGTGGACTTATTGGATGCATGGAAAATGCCATTGGTTAGGGAACTCAATTTATGCAATTTAAGCTGTGATGTTATACATTCTTGTAATTTATAGAGAAATGGCTTTGTTGCCTTGTATATCTTTTTGCCTCCTTGCTCTGATATTAAAGGAGTTGAAGGACTTTGAATTTTTACATTGATTTTGCTTTTCCATATACACTATAGTTTTTAAATGTTGAATGAAGCATTATAACACTGACATAATTTCAGGGCCTTGCATTTGTGTACAAATTCTATATTAGCTTGTTAAATTATATGTAGCATGTGTACCTGTGGAGTTCCTCTTTTTGTATTACTTAGGGTGCATTTGGTTCGGGTAATCTTTTATGATCAAAATTGGAATATTACCACAAAGATAAATTACTTTCAAGATTAATGTGTATAAATTAATACCGTGTTTAGGTAATTGTTATGTCTAAAATAATTATTTTGTATGAATAATAATTAATTTCAGTAATAAAATATAAATTACCGAAGTAATTTCTAATTCCTCTAAACCAAAGGCACCCTTATTGCTATTTATCTTTGGTTTTCTCTAAATATCATATCATAATGGAATCAGGTTGTACGGGCAAAGAAAAAAGATTCAGGGACTGTATATGCCTTAAAGATTATGGACAAAAAATTTATCACCAAAGAAAATAAAACAGCATATGTGAAGTTGGAACGAATTGTACTTGATCAATTGGACCATCCTGGAGTTGTGCGTCTATTTTTCACATTCCAAGACACTTTTTCACTTTGTAAGTATAATTAATATAAAATTTTCAAATTTCTGTTTTTATTCTTGATGTAATTTTCAATTTGTCCTATTAGTATCTCTCCCTGCCTTGCGGGTATGTCATGATTGGTTTATCATATGACATTGGTTTGTTTGATTATGTTTTGAAGACATGGCACTTGAATCCTGTGAAGGTGGAGAACTTTTTGACCAAATAACTAGAGTAAGTTAATACCGAAAACTCAGTTTCTCTTTTACATATCATTATAAAATAATCTCTAATTTTTCTGGAAGTTCAATGTAGCAATGTTTTACGGAAGCATGTGACTGCATTTTATCCGAGGACTTTATTATTTCTTCAATTGTTTATAAATATAGTGAACATTCTATTTTTAAATTTTTCATTTTTTAAGATTTTCAGTACATCTATGATGATAATATATGTTTCCACTTTTACCATTCTTAATAATCAATTTTAAATTTTCATTTCAGTAAATCTATTTTTAATATATGTTTACATGATTTTACCAATCAGTTTTGTTCTTTTCTACATTAATTTCAATTTTTTTGCGATGATGTGATATTGTTCTATTTTCTTTTTCTTTCCTTCTTTCTCTTTTATTTTTTTTCATGAACCTGAAAATGCTTGGTATCAATAATATTCTTCAGTTAAAAACTTTGTTATATACTTCCAATATGTGGTTTCTTTCTGGCTAGCTTTTCACTTGTACAGTATCTACTAAGACTTTATTTCTGATATGCAGAAAGGTCGTTTGTCAGAGGACGAGGCTCGTTTCTATGCTGTTGAAGTCGTAGATGCCCTTGAATATATACATGGTATGGGACTGATACATCGAGATATTAAGGTAATTTCTCTGCATATGATCACTTTTCTGTTTGCTTTTAAAAATTGCTAACGTTATTAAATGGCAGCCGGAGAACTTACTACTTACAAAGGAAGGACATATTAAAATTGCTGATTTTGGTAGTGTAAAGCCCATGCAGGATAGCCGAATTACAGTCCTGCCTAATGCAGCCTCTGGTAATATCTGAAAATCTATCATGCTGAATATTTTTTCACAATATTTTGAACATTAGGTTAAGATTTTTCTCCTTCATGCCCTGTGCAGATGATAAGGCATGCACTTTTGTGGGCACAGCTGCATATGTCCCTCCAGAAGTTCTTAACTCCTCTCCTGCAACTGTTGGGTAAGGGATTTTTTTATTATTTTATTTTAATTGGACGAGCTAGGAGGTAGGGAAGCTGAGTAAAAGTAATAATGGAATCAAGTTGTAATAATGGCATGAGTGAATTTATATACTAAGTGGAGTAGATGGCTCTCACGGTTTAACTTATCTATTAATTTCATTTTTAACTATTTCTTGTTTACATTAGATAACACTTTCGTTTTCTTGAACATATTTAAACAGAAATGACCTTTGGGCTCTTGGCTGCACCTTGTACCAAATGCTTTCAGGAACTTCGCCTTTCAAAGATGCAAGTGAATGGCTTATATTTCAAAGAATTATAGCTAGGGATATAAGGTTCCCAAATTATTTTTCAAGTGAAGCTAGAGATCTCATTGATAGATTATTGGTATGCTTTGAACTTTTCTGCACATTTGCATTAGCTGTAAATATGTGTGCTTTTGTTTTCTTGCTTATGAACTGTTTGATTTTACCTGTTCATTTTGGCTGTTTGTTTTGTTAAATTGAATTACATGAGTTAGAAGCAGATTTGTTATTCTGCATATAAAACTAGTTGATCGTTTGAGCATGATAATGCTTTTCACAGCTTCATCCACCATATCATTATGATTGCGTGCTTTTTTTCCTTAATCAGGATGATTTGGTTGTCCAAGACTTAATATCTTGTCTTCCTTACTTAATGAAATCACATATGCTTTGAAATCTATCCAGATTACTGGATAATATATCTATTTACACTAATATGTGACCTGTTACCCCTTTGGACCAATTTCAGTCTTCTAAAAATTGGCATGCTTGTTGAATTTAAACTTCTAATAAGAATTGTCAAGATAAAAGTAACACTACATCAAAGCAAACATAATCGCTTGTAAAACCATAAATTGATGCCTCCAAATTATATATACAGT